>NC_038050.1:58623037-58923037 GCF_002211085.1 Panicum hallii | reverse complement strand
GACTGTGTCGCTGGAGAAGAAGTGTGACAGATCGACATGAGAATTTTTGCACCAACAAACTCAGTAAATTATAAACCAATAAAGTCTTATTTATAAATTAAATGAAGAAAAGAGCATAAGTGGTTGTACGAGAATTCCGGGTTGCCTTGCAGCCAGAAGATGCTGCTGAAGTCGCGGACACTGCTGGGGTCCCTGACTGCTGGGGTCCTCTCGAAGTCCAGGCCGGCAAGCTTCCTGACGTAGCCCCTCAACGCTGCATCGGTGGAGAGGTTCCACTGCTTGGTCTCAACAGGGAACGCAAAGAGCTCCGGCATGCTACGCTCGATTAGTGCCCGCCGGAGCTCCGGCCCGAGCGTGTCACACGCGGCGACAACGCAGCCGTGCTCCACTATGGACGTGGTTACCGATGAAATAAATAAGAATTTCAGTTTTAAATTAATCTGAAGATAAATCATGACCATGACGATAATTGCGTACAGAAAACGAATAGATCTAAACATGCTCAGAATGTAATTTAAGATAAAATATTGCAGCAGCAAGATCAATCCTAACCAGATCATACTAGGTATGAAAGTAAAGGTATAGTTAGGGACAGAAAACCGTACGTTTCTTGTCTGATTGGAATAACTAGGCAAAGAAGACGACGGTGACGATCAGCACCTCCACGCGCTTGACGACACCGAGTCGTACCCCACTGATGAGGAGGTAGACGAGCCGTGGTGACGAGAACGTAGAGGACGGCGATGTGAAAGCGTTCGAGCAGTCGCCCGAAGCCGTCGGGAACAATCGGCTTTCTACAGCCGATTTCGGGACCTTTCACACGCACGTCACGCGCCCTTTGCCCGAGACCGGAGAGAAGACCATGGGGAACAATCGACTCTTTCGCCCGAGACCGGAGAGCCGATCATGGGGAACAATCGGCTCTTTATAGCCGTAACAGAATACAAATCTGCAAAAGAAAGCCGATTTCCCGCAAGAGTTGGACCCGGATTTTGGCGGACCATTCACGTGCACGTTGCGCGCCCGCGCCCTTCGCCCGAAGCCCGAGCCCGGCCTGGCGAGATGAGCGAGCGCGCGCGTGTTCTTCTTTTTTACTCTCACCCACACTTGAAAGAGCATGGAGAGCATCCAACTATTTAAGTTAGGTTCCTGTCGGTGTTTAACCGGCTGCCCACCGAGGGATATACTCAAGGCGGTAAGTTTTAGGTGAGGAGACACCGAGATCAGGAGCTCGAAGGTGCAACAAACACAAAACTTAGACAGGTTCAGGCCGCAAGATGCGTAATACCCTACGTCCTGTATAGTGATTTGTATTGCCTTTGATATAGAATGATCTAGAGATCTTGTTTTGAGAGGGTCCATGTCCCCCCTTATATACCCGGGAGGCCAGGGTTACAAGAATACTAATCAACACCAGCCGAGGAATCGTACCAGAACATATCTCGAGTAGATTCCTTCTGTATCGGTTAGCTTTATCTCCTACTTAAACGGGATAAATAAGAGATAAACGAGATAAATAAGAGATAAAACGGACTTAATCTATTAAACCTTTTTAAACTACGTTATGTATACAGTCCCGTAGCCCCGGGTCTGACAAGCCCCCGAGCTCTTCGTAGCTGAGTACTGCAGGCTTATCGAGTACTTTCGAAATAGTCTTCGGCTTCTTTTGAAACTCCATCTTCAAGTCCTTCTTCGAGTACTTCCTTGGCTGCATCGAAACTATGAGGTGCTCATGTCCCGAATTATATTTTTGATATGGTGTGCGATTGAAAAATCGCACTCCATATGGAGTAGCCCCTGAGCCTTAGGTTGAATCGGAGAATCAAGCTGAGGGTCACATTAGTCTTGAATCTTCCTTTCTTACTTTTCAAATAAATTGGAAAAAATAAGCAGTCGATGCCACGTATCCCGCAGCCCCCGAGCCTTGAATCCAAATCCCCCAAATTTGGAGTGAAGGATCCAAAAGTTGTGGCATGCAGTGCAAAAAATGTCCACACGGTAAAATACCAGCATGATGGTACAAATGATGGAAATTAGATCTGAAATTCGAAAAACCCCTCCCTTCAGGACAATTAACCCTGAAAAAATGATTAATCGAATATTTAATCCAAATAGTCCGCCAAAAGACCCCTCATCTTCGGAATATTCTAAAAATGGCTCTTCAACTTCGAAATAGTAAACTTTTCTCCAACCACTGGTTATTTAACCCCGCAGTAATAGTGAGAAAAGACTATGCTTCCAATCTGCAATTTGCCAAAAGCCACCAAAATCCCCAAATAGAGCCGCACTCCGCCGTCATCCTCCCGGAGAAATCCCTACCCCCCAGATCTCCCCGCCCCTCTCCCGGCAGCCCCCGAGCAACTCGTGGCGAGCGGATCCGAAGATGGCGCCCAAGAAATCAGAGAAGGAAGGCAAGAAGAAGGAGACGCAGCCGACGACCGGGGAGTGGACACACAGTAAGTGTTCCCTCAATGATCTTAATAAACTTGTCTCCGAGGGGTTGCTGCAAGACAAAAATCTTATCAATTGTCGCCCCTCATTCCGTGAATCTTTCCCCATGGAAAATATGGACGAAATCGTGGGACTAACTTGGTGCCACGCACCTATGCACTAATGGGCCTTTGAGATTTTATAGGAATTATTTAGATTTACATGGGCTAGGCCCAAATATTCCAACAATCCCCCACCAGATCTCAAAGTCTCATTATAGCTTTACCTCAACCCACTGTTGTTTGATATACCAGTGTTTCAATAGAGACTGTTAAGTTGAACTTCCATCTAGAACAACATGTTACACTTATTCACAACTTGAACAATGGACTAAGCCTTAAATTGCAAGTTTTGTGCAAATGAGTTTCACTTACAATCAAACTGATACTTGACCTCCAGTAGGCTACTTCGCGGTTGGAGCATATTGGTCGTACTCCCTGGTCTCTTCATGAGCTTAATAGAGATCACCCGAATCTCACAGACTGCGACCGTTCAACAGTCGGGCTCATATAGGTGTATTCTTTCAAGAACGTTCTGCAGGATAACGTCTTTGCTAATTAAAGCTAACAGAATAAATTAAGGCCAATGCCAACCTGCCATGCAGTAATCGAGAGTATTGCATCCTTCTCGAATGAGTTAAAAGGTTACTCTCATGCTAACCTTTAGCTTGTTTTCCTAGATCCTAATTCACGGGATCTCCGATCACATAGGTTGGGTTTCCACTAGGGAATAGCTTATACGGGTCTCAAACCCATCTCCTTGGATGCGTTGTCTATCACATTGCGTGACAGCCCCTTAGTGAACGGATCAGCCAGATTTTTCTTAGTGTGGACATAACCCACAGTGATAACTCCGGAGTTTCTTATTTTCCTGACTGATTTTAACCGTCTCTTGATATGTATTGAAAACTTCATATTGTCCTTTGAACTGTCTACCTTGACAATCACTGTTTGATTGTCACAGTTCATCATTATTGCCGGTAATGGTTTCTCGACAATAGATAAGTCCATCAAGAGCTCACAAAGCCAATCGGCTTCCACTGTAGCTGTATCTAGTGCTGTGAGTTCTGCCTACATATTAGACCTCGTCAGGATCGTCTGTTTGCATGATCTCAATGAAACAACAGCACCGCCAAGAGTGAAAACGTATCCACTAGTGGCATACAGCTCATGTAGATCCGATATCCAATTAGCATCACTGTATCCTTTCAGTATTGCAGCAAAACCGGAATAGTGAATCTCGTATTCCATAGTACCCACCAAGTAGTGCATTACACGCTCAAGCGCACGGCAATGATCATCTCCCGGATTGCTAGTGAACCGGCTCAACTTGCTAACAACAAAAGAGATGTCAGGCCTCGTTGCACTCGCAAGATACATGAGTGGTGAATATCTCAATTGGTCTCTGCCAATTCTTTTGTTCTTTCGAAGGATCAAGCTCGGATCATAGAGAGTTGAACTAGATTTGCTATCCTTATAGCCAAACTGATTCAACATTTTCTCCATATAATGGGATTGCGAAAGAGTAATCCCATTCTCTCTCTTGATCAACTTGAAGTTGAGAATAACATCAGCCTCACCAAGATCTTTCATATCAAAATTTTGACACAAGAATATCTTGACCTCGTTGATTACATCAAGACTAGTGCCAAAGATCAGTATGTCATCGACATACAAACACAATATAACTCCTTAGCCCCCACCATAGCGGTAATACACACATCGATCAGCCTCATTGACACTAAAGTCTGCTGATATGAGTGTCAAGTTGAATTTCTCATGCCATTGCTTAGGTGCTTGCTTCAGTCTGTGTCCTCATGACCCTCTACTACAACTTCCAGCTCTCCGTTGAGGACAACTGTCTTAACATCCATTCAATGGATGAGAAGACCATGCGAGGCAGCCAGGGAGAGTAGAACACGAATAGTGGTCAATCTCGCAACAGGTGAGTAAGTATCAAAGAAATCTTCGCTTTCTTTCTGGGTGTAACCCTTAGCCACAAGACGAGCCTTGTACTTGTCAATAGTACTATCAGGCTTAAGCTTCTTCTTGAACACCCACTTGCAACCCACAGGTTTGCAACCATACTGTCTTTCAACCAGCACCCAAGTTCCATTGGAGAGAATGGAGTCCATCTCGCTACGGACAGCTTCTTTCCAATCATCCGCATCAGGAGATGAGAATACCTGAGTGATTATTTTGGGAGAATCATCTATGAGATAAACAGTGAAATCATGACCAAAATACTTTGCAGTCTTTTGCCTCTTGCTCCTCCTAGGAGCATCACTCTGAATCTCCTCATGATTTGATTCAAGTTTGTGTTCATCATGCTCAGAAAATTCAACAGATTCAGGAGTTGTATTCATTGTTTCATTCAGAGGTAATGAAGACATAACATGCGAGTCTTTCATAGGAAAAATATTCTCAAGAAAAGTAGCATCACGAGACTCAAGCAGTGAATTTACATGCATATCAGGCACCTCAGATTGAACTACTAGAAATCTATAAGCAATGCTATGATGTGCATAACCCAAAAGATACAATCCACAATTTTAGGTGCCAACTTGCGCTTCTTGTTGATTGGCACATTCACCTTGACCAAACAACCCGATGTGCGTAAATAAGAGAGTGGAGGTCTTCTCCCAATCCACTCCTCGTCAGGAGTCTTTTCCTTATTCTTCATGAGAACTCTGTTCAGGACATGACATGCAGTCAATACTGCCTCCCCCCACCATGCCTTAGATAATCCAGCGGTGTCTAACATGGCGTTAACCAAGTCAGACAACGTGTGATTCTTCCTTTCGGCAATCCCGTTTGATTGGGGTAAATAGGGAGGCGTCCTCTCATGGATAATGCCGTGTTCCGCACAGAATAAGTCAAAATCATTAGAGAAATATTCACCTTCTCGATCGGACCTAAGCCGTTTGATCTTTTTCTCAAGTTGGGTTTCTACTTCAGCCTTATAGATTTTAAAGCAGTTTCGTTTTCAACAAGTATACATAGCAAAATCTAGTAGCATCATCAATCAAGGTCATGAAATATCTTTTTCCACCTTCTGTTAACACGCCATTCAACTCACAGATATCTGAATGGATGAGTTCTAGAGGTGCCAAATATCTCTTCTCTATCACCTTGTGAGATTTTCGAGGTTGCTTATATTTCACATAACTATAGCACTTAGAACTTTGACTATGAAAAATTTTGGAATTAAACTCATGGTGGAAAGTCAAAACATATAGCCAAAATTCAGATGACATAAAACCGAGTGCCAAACAGATGCATCGCTCTCATTTATACCATCAGAAATTAAGTTCACTGACTTATTACAATAATCTGAAACTGAAAAATGGAACAAGCCTCCGCACTCATGGCCTTTACTAATAAATTGTCCACACTTAGACACGAAAAATTTATTGGACTCAATCACTACTTTAAAACCATCCCTACACAAAAAGGGATCCACTAACTAGATTCTTGCCGATAGTAGGGATATGTGGCACGTTCTTCAGCTGCACGATCTTTCCCGAAGTAAGTTTCAGATCGACCATGCCAACACTATGAACAGTAGCATGCGACCCATTGCCCATCATCACGGTAGAATTCCGAGCGGTCTGGTAAGAAGAAAACAAGGTAGCATCAGAACACACATGAATATTTGCACCAGTATCAAGCCACCAACTAGTAGATTGAAATACTGAAAAAACCAAAGGTAAAAAATTATACCCACTGGTTTCCACTCCAGCCATGGTGACCGTGTTCGCAGTCTTCTGCTCAGGTGAAGGCTTCCTTCCTTTGCGGTGTGGGCACTTCTTTGCCCAATGATCGGTAGATCCACACACAAAACAGCCTTGACCTTTCTTGAACTTCTTCTTCTTGAAAGTAGTGGTAGGCTGCGGCTTGGTATTTTTTCCCTTACCCTTGCCTTTGCCGTGAGACTTCTGCACCATGTTGACACTAGTCTGGCCCTCAGCAGTCTTAGCTCGCCCATCCTTGGCCCGAGCTTTTTCCTCAACATCAAGGGATGCTATCAGATCAGACACTGATATCTCCATCCTCTTGTGTTTGAGAGTAGTGGCGAAATCCCTCCATTAAGGAGGCAACTTGGCAATGATACCACCAGCCACAAACTTGTCTGGTAGGTTGACCTTGAGGTGCTCAAGCTCCTTGGCCATGCACTATATCTCATAAGCCTGCTCAACTACAGATTTCCCATCAGTTATCTTGTAGTTATGGTACTTCTCCATGATGTACAGCTCAGCGCCAGAATCTGTGCCGCCATAGTCGGCCTCCAGGGCGTCCCACAACTTTTTAGCGTCTGTGTGATGAAGGTACACATCCTGTAGACAATCTACAACTGCACCGATCACAACGCCTACAAAAAGTGTGTTGGCCTCGGTAAAGGCCTTCTCCTGCTCAGGGGTAAGAGGCTCCTCAGGTTTGCCCTTGGACACCCACAGCACGTTCATGGCAGAGAGCCATAGAATCGCTCTCGTTTGCCATCTCTTAAAGTGCTCGCTAGAGAACTTCTCGGGCCTCAGAGCATCAACAAATCCAGCCATGAAACTGAAATTCCTAATATAAAGTTTTTGGATTGATGGAATAAATAAGAATTTTAGTTTTAAATTAATCCAAAGATAAATCATGACCATGACGATAATTGCGTACAGAAAATGAATAGATCTAAACATACTCAAAATGTAATTTAATATAAAATATTGCAGCAGCAAGATCAATCCTAACCAGATCATACTAGGTATGAAAGGTATAGTTAGGGACAGAAAACTGTACGTTTCTTGTCTGACTGGAATAACCAGGCAAAGAAGACGACGGCGACGATCAGCACCTCCGCGCGCTTGACGACGCCGAGTCGCGCCCCACTGACGAGGACGTAGACGAGCCGTGGTGATGAGGACGTAGAGGACGGCGATGTGGAAGCGTTCGAGCAGTCGCACAAAGCGCTTCCCAAAAACCTTATTTGCCCTTTCCCTGTGCAGGATCGTTGAGGACGAGGTTCCGAAGACCTGCTCTCCCGATCACCGGTGCACGCCGACTTACGGGATGAAGTAACGTACGCGGCGGCGCAGCAGGCAGGTTGAGGCGTGTTGTGTGTTGTAGGTTTTCTCTTTTCTCTGCTCTATTCTGTGCCGGCACCCGCGCGTATTTATAAGGAGAACCGCTAGGGTTTTTTGCGTCCCAAAAACCTAGTCGGTTACGATTTCCAAAATTCCGCATGTGATATCCGTAACAGATTCAAAGTGGCAAAAGGAAGCCGCCAGGAACAATCGGCTCTTTACAGCCGTAACATAATACAAATCTGCAAAAGAAAGCCAATTTCCCGCAAGAGTTGGACCCGGATTTTGGCGGACCACGCCCGGCGAGGTGAGGTGAGTGCACGCGTGTTCTTCTTTCTTCCTCTCACCCACACTTGCAAGAGCATGGAGAGTATCCAACTATTTAAGTTAGGTTCCCTCCACCTCCACTAGTAAGGTGGGACTAACTTGTTGCTATGCACCTATGCACCAATGGATCTTTAAGATTTTATAGGAATTATTTGAATTTACATGGACCAGGCCCAAATATTCGAACAGCTCGAGCTGAGGCCCACCCAGGGCTGCTGGGGTCCAGCCCGCGCAGGTCCACCTTGTTGGAATACTTAATGTAATAGGATTGGTTACCAGCAGTAGTAGTACTCGTGTCCTAATAGGACTCCTGTTATAAGTCCTGATCAGACTCTTGTCCTGTATAAACCAAACTCATGTAACTTCTTTGATATATAATAGAGGCAGGGCTAACCCAAGAGGTTAAGCCGTTCCCACATATTTTACATGGTATCAAGAGCCTCCTCCTAAGCAGCATCTAGTTGCCTTTTTTTTTTTGAGACAAGTCTCCATGAAGATTATATGGCATCGTCCTGTACATCTGCGTCGACATCCTTCACAATTTCGGTGTCAGAAAAGCTGAACCGGGAAAACTACCTGGTGTGGCCAGCCCAGGTTCTTCTTGCCGTGCGAGGTGCGCGGTTACTTGGCCTTCTTGATGGCTCATCACCATCTCCAGCTGAAACAATTGAAGTGGAGACAGCAGATAAGACAAAGGCGCTGGTTGATAATCCTGCCTATGAGCAATGGCTCCCTCAAGATCAGCAAGTCTTGAGCTACTTATTATCATAAATGACCAAGGAAATCTTGGTTCAGGTGGCCTCGTATGAGCATGCATCTGAGGTCTGGAAGGCCATCTCCGACATGTTCGCATCTCGGTCCAAGTCCCGTGTTGTACCGCTTGATCTCAACTTACAAGAGAAAAGAAAGGCGATGGATCTGCATCTATTTATTATACCAAGATGAAGGGTCTTGCCAATGAGATAGCTTCTACTGGCAAGAAATTGGATGACGATGATCTCATCAGTTACATCTTAAATGGCCTGGATGCTTCGTACAACCCGTTTGTGTCTTCCATGGCTGTCAAGGATAACCTTACATTGAGTGACTTATATGCTCAACTCCTGGCTTACGAGGCTCGGCTTCTTCAACAATCCAACGAGGGTGATCGCTTTTATTCTTCAGTTAATGTCGCTTCTCATGGCTGTGGCCGGGGTTTTAGTCGTGGCCGCGGCCATAGTGTTGTACTCATGGCCGCAGTGATATGGATCGTGGACGTGTTGAGACCAATCAGAAAGGCAAGCTAATTTGTCAATTGTGTGAGCGAGAAGGCCATACTGTCCATACATGTTGGTACAGGTTCAGGCGTAATTACAAACCAAAGAAGAATACTTCTCAGAAGCCCAATTTCAATGCACAGAAATCTGCATCGGCTGTAGCACCTTCTTATGGTGTGGATACTGAAAGATATCTAGGTCTCTTAGTGGATTTTGGTGATAGATGATAAAATATATGTATATTTAATCATGTTATCAAGCATGTGTGCAGGTGCTAAGGGTGTTTAAGCAAAACGTATTACGAAGCATGACTCCTCAAAAGAGAAAATGAAAAACGGTATTTCAAATTTACTTGAAGAGTAGATTTTATTTTGAAATTGAGTGTAGGAACGCCGTACTATTAAGAGGGACTTTGATCTACAGATGTTGACGTGGTAGTTGTGTTCAAGAGAACCTACAAAAATCATAAGAATCAAACCTACCACTATAAACAGTCTTCTTGTGAAATTCCTGCTAAACCCGGAGTGTCCAGGTCATGGTCCGGAATGTCCGGACATAGTGTTCCGAAGTATCCGGACATATACCCGGAGTATCTGAGTAACTATTCCCCTGCTCTAAGTTCGGAGTCTTTGAATCCCAGTGTCCGGAGTATCCGGATATATAACCGGAGTATCCGGGTACCCTTTAGCCAACGGCTATTTTTCTGTGAGAGGGGTATAAATACCTCATATACCCCTTTTACTCAAACTCTCTTGCTCATTTCGACCAGAAACGCCCACAAGCTAAAGAAAAACTCTCTCACTCCCCCTTTCTTCATTCTTGAGTGATTACCTTTGGGAATTCAAGTGAGATTGTTGCAGGAGCAAAGATTTGTGCTAGTGAGCTTCCATTCCATCCCTTGAGCACATCATTCTTGTCTAGCCAGTGGATTCAAGTTTGTTACTCTTGCAGCTTCAAGTTCCTAGACAGCTAGGCGTCGCTCGTGAGTGCTCAAGAAAGTTGTGAGCATCACGGAAAATTTGTAATCGTCATTTCTCTCGGAGGAATTTATAGTAAGTGATCTTGGGTTTGAGTGTTGGTCTCACCCTTGGAAGAGGAGTATAGTGGTTTTTGAGCACCGTCTCTTGAATCTTTTCTCAACGGAGACGTAGCTCCTTTGGAAGTGAACTTCGGAAAACAAATTATGTCTCTCTCTTGTGCTCCTTACTTATTTTATTGGTTATTTGCTTGTGAGACTAACTTTCTAGGGTTTGAGGTCGATCTACTATTATAGAAGTCTCTAGAGTAAGACAACCGGTAAGAAACACTCGAAAGGTACCACTAGCTCTTCTAAATTCACTCGATCTAAATTATAGCTTCAATATCTCCTTTTTATGTGTACATTGCTTCATACCCGGATAGTCTGGACATTATCTCCGGAAACTCCGGACATAAATCCTGAAGTATCCGGACATATATCCGGAGTATCCGGACATCTGTATTACTGATAGTGTTCAAAGTGTTTTAAGTTTCAGATTAGCCTATTCACCCCCTTTAGGCATCTTAAGGTCCTTTCAGATACTAATTGGTACATGGATTCTGGATCTACGGATCATATTACCAGCAAGCTAGAGAAGCTTACTACTCATGAGAAATACAATGGACAAGATCAAATCCATGCTGCTAATGGCACAGGTATGAGCATCAGTCATATTGGTAACTCTATTATTCATACCCCCAATCGTGATTTTTCTTTTAATAAAATCCTTCATGTGCCCACTGCTAGCAAAAATCTTGTGTCCGTTCATAAATTCACTACCGATAATCATGTTTTTATTGAGTTTCATCCCACCTTCTTTTGTGCTAAGGATTTGGACATGAAGGACCTTCTTCTTCATGGTAGATGTCAAGATGATCTCTATCCTATGCCGCATCATGTTGTGTCTCAAGTGCATCATATCACCAAACCCACGGCATCCCGGTGGCATCATCGTTTGGGTCATCCTTCCTCTACCATTACTGATCGTGTCCTCAAAGATAAGTCAGCAGTGATCAGTCTAATAGTTCGGTGTGTGTGATGCTTGTCAACAAGCAAAGAGTCACCAATTGTCCTATCCTAAGTCTAGCAGTATTTCTTCTTCTCCTTTAGAGTTGATTTTCTCAGATGTTTGGGATCCTGCACCTACGTCTGTGGGTCGTTATCAATATTATGTAAGTTTCATTGACGATTTTAGTAAATTCACATGGATATATCTCTTGAAACACCCATCTGATGTTTTCCAAGTTTTCCTAAATTTTCAACATATACACTTTAATAAAAAAATTCTTACTGTTCAATCGGATTGGGGTGGTGAATATCAAAAACTGAATTCATTTTTTTTTCAAAAGATCGGCATTGCTCATCAAGTATCTTGTCCTCGTGCTCATCAACAAAATGGCTCGGTTGAACGCAAACACAGACATATAGCTGAGGTTGGTATTGCTCTTCTAGCTCATGGTTCCATGCCACTAAAATTTTGGGATGAAGACTTCTTGACCGCGACATATCTCATTAATCGTGTTCCTTGCCGAGTCATAGATTTTCAACACCCTTGGCCAAGTTATTCGATGAAAAGCCGAACTACTCTTTCCTTCGAGTTTTTGGCTGTGCTTGTTGGCCTAATCTCCGTCCCTATAGTGATTGTAAACTTCAGTTTCGTTCTAAGCGATGTGTGTTTTTGGGCTATAGCAATCTTCATAAAGGCTATAAATGTTTGGGTATCTCTTCTGGCCGTGTATATATATTTCGCGATGTTGTGTTTTGACGAGAGTATTTTTCCTTTTGCCGATCTCCATCCGAATGCAGGAGATATGAATAATAGTGATTATGTTATGACTATTGCTTTGCTTGAGCCTCTGTTGTCTGGTGCTGATCTGGTTCCAGCAGTGTCTTCAAATAAACAGCAAGTTTCTGCACAACATCTGTTGTCTGCTCCTATTTTTCCGGCATGTACAAGGATTTCTTTTCCTTCTGAGCAACACGACAACACTGGTGCCAATACTGGTGTTGTTCCTGATTTTGGTTTGGGTGGTCGATCTGAGGCAGATCCCTCTCCCACCAGCCAGCAGCAGACGTTGCCGCCAGAGATTGATTCGCCTGGAGGCCTACAACAACAAACCATGTTACCGGTTGATCCATCGCCATCTGTTCCTGATGTTGAATCTGGTTTGGCATTTGATCTTCCCAGTGTCACCTCGCCACCGGCTGCTGTGCCTCCTTCCGTGCCTGAAGTACCTCCGGTATCTAATATGGCTCCTGGTTCATCGTCTGTTGATACTTCTGCTGTGTCTGAGAGGTGCACTCGCCTGCCACCTAGTCCTAATATTGTCAGGCCAATACATGGTCCTATCCCTGTTCGTCCTCGCACTCATCTTCAAGACAACATACGCAAGCCTAAAATTTTTACTGATGGAACAGTTTGTTATGGTCTCTTGTGTGATCAAGAACCAGGTAATCTTGATGAAGCCTTTTCTAATGAGCACTGGCGTCGTGCTATGGATGTTAAGTTTGACGACCTTCAGCGCAATAATACTTGGCATCTTGTTCCCCCTGCACCTGGTTCTAACATAGTTCTAACATAGTTGATTGTAAGTGGGTTTACAAGGTTAAACGAAAATCCGATGGGACCGTCGATCGCTATAAAGCAAGGTTTGTGGCCAAGGATTTTAAGCAACATTATGGGTTGGATTATGAAGATACTTTCAGTCCCGTTGTCAAAGCTGCCATTATACAGCTTGTGTTATCGTTGGCGGTCACAAATCAATGGAGTATCCATCAACTAGATGTTCAGAATGCATTCTTACATGGTGTTTTGGAGGAGGATGTTTATACGTGACAACCACCTAGGTATGAAAATAACACACACCTCAGTATGTGTGTAAGCTTGATAAAGCTCTCTATGGTTTAAAACAGGCTCCACGTGCTTGGTATGCTCGTCTTAGCACTAAGCTTCTACAGCTCGGGTTTCAAACATCCAAGGCTCATACATCTTTATTTTTCTTCAGGCAAGGTGGTGTGACTATGTATCTTCTAGTTTACGTTGATGACATCATCGTTGTTAGATCGTTGTTAGTTCTTGTGACCTGGCTGTTGACGCTGTATTGAAGGATCTTGGCAATGCATTTGCTCTTAAAGATCTAGGAGCTCGCCACTATTTTCTCGGTATTGAAGTTGCTCATTGTCCAGATGGCGGCTTGCCGTTGACACAAGCTAAGTATACGCAGGAATTAATTACCAAAGCCGGTTTGACAAATTGCAAACCTATGAGCACTCCTCTTTCAACTTCCGAGAAGCTTACTGTGGACATAGGAGATCCTTTGGATGATATGATAGCTACTCGCTACAGAAGTATTGTAGGCGACTTACAGTACCTGACCCTCACTCGGCCAGATTTGTCTTTTGCTGTAAACAAGGTATGTCAGTACCTCCATCGGCCGACGTCTGTTCATTACACTGCAGTCAAACAGATTCTTCGATATATAAGTGGCACTATCGGTTATGGCCTAAAGTTTGTGAAGTCTTCATCGAGTATGGTCAGTGCATTTTCTAATGCTGATTGGGCCGGATGCTTTGATGATAGAAGATCAACAGGGATTCGCCGTGTTCTTAGGCTCTAATCTTTCATCATGGAGTGCAAGAAAACAAGCAACTGTCTCGAGATCCAATAATGAAGCAGAATATAAAGCATTAGCTAATGCGACTGCTGACATAATTTGGGTTCAAACACTTCTAAGTGAACTAGGTGTGCCTCGGCCAAAAGCTGCGGTTCTTTGATGTGATAATATTGGGGCAACCTACTTATCAGCTAATCTAGTATTTCAAGGATGAAACACATCGAAGTTGATTATCATTTTGTTAGAGAAAGAGTTGCTCAAAAATTAATTGATATTAGGATTATATCATCTAATGATCAAGTAGATGGTGGCTTCACCAAAGTTCAGTCCGTAAGCAAGCTTTAAGAATTCAGGAACAATCTCAACTTGTGCAAGTTGTGATTGAGAGGAAATGTCGGAATACTTAATGTAATAGGATTGGTTACTATCAGTAGTAGTACTTGTGTCCTACTAGGACTCCTGATCGGACTCCTGTCCTGTATAAACCAAACTCGTGTAACTTCTTTGATATATAATAGAGGCAGGGCTAACCCAAAAGGTTAAGCCGTTCCCACATATTTTATACACCTTGGGAATCGCCATGAGCTTGCTTCCTCAGGCACGGCTTCGGCTTTTGAAGAAATCTCTTAATTAGCCTTGTTGGTTCCTGGTTTAGCTTGTATATGGAGCACTTATAAGCTACTCCACATATAAGATATATGGAATACGATATATCTATTTTTAAAGTACGTAAGGTTTTCATATTAATTTTTGGTTTGGTCTACCTTTATGCGAGTTGAATCAGTTCTCCGTCCACGACTCGGTTACGTAGCCCTTACAAATTAACGCACGGGCAAAGGCAACCATATATGTATTCGATATTTATACAATCTTTATCTGTATCACGCACAGATATATTTGTCTAGTATAATATATATATATATAAATCACAGACCTAGATTTGTGGATGAGAATCAGCTGTTGTCGGCTGCGGTGTCTCGTAAGTACGGAGTATGAGCAATAATTGGATACTTTGTCAGATACTCAGTGTCACAACTAGCAGTTTACTGTAGCTCATATTATTAACTTCCCCACTCATATGGCTGGGACATTAAGGATGTTTGGTTTGGAGAGGCTAATTAAAAGCCCCATCAATAAGTCCCTAATAAGTCTCTTTTATCTAAACGTGAAGATTTATAGGCAGTGTTCGCCTACACGGCCGTATAGAGCGAGTACACGGCGTGTAAACGTTACTCGGTAGTCATCCGTGCAGTTTAGGGCAAAAACGGTGATTACAAGGGCAGCCTGTTTAAATAGTTAAATTCGGTCGTACACGGACTGCATGGTTGACACGACACGACCGCAACATGGTTTTGCAAGGCGAGTTGAGCGACTAAAGCAATGTTTAGGCGATGGCGAGTTGAGCGAACCGTAGGTTGAGCCAGCAAGTAGCATGTCAATTGATCATTGATTCATATATAGCAAATTAAATATTTAAAACTTTGTTCACCTATTGGCCTGTGATTCCTAATGTTCAGCTTTATAAGTTTTTGAGATGTGATTACAGTTTTTTAGACATGTATATATATCATTGTAGCTATTTTTATTAATATAGTACAAAAATATGTAATATGTTTAATTCCGTGTATACGCCGTGTACACAGTCTACACGTTACACGGTACCTTACCGACCGTTTAGCGTTTACCATTTAAGCTAATATTGCTCATAGGTGAGGCTTATGCCTATAAGCCCCATAAATCCCTCCAAGGGATGCTTATGTACCTTATTTTCTATGGACCTCACCAAAACATCTTATCTTTCCTCCTACAACCCTTGTCTCCTTCACCTACATGAGCATTAATGAAGGGTAGAAATATTATTACCAACTACAGAGATTTTTTATAAGCCGCTACAATCAAACACTACTTTAGATTCATAATAAACCCTTCCGTATAAGAGGTTCGTGGGCTTATAATAAATCTCTCCAAACCAAATATGCCTGAAAGCTACACCACAGCTCCCTCGTATTATATACGAAGTTGGAGAGACATTTCATAACACTCCAACACAGATCTCCACCAAGACCTCCGCACTAGTGAGCAATGGCTTCTCCTGTCCAGAGCAGGAAGCTGCGCATCCTCCTCATGCCCTTCTTCGCCACTAGCCACATCGGCCCATTCACCAACCTCGCCGTCCACCTCGCGGCTGCGCGGCCGGACATCCTCGAGGCCACCGTCGCCGTCAGCACGGCGAACGCCGCGGTCGTGCAGTCAGCTCTTGCACGGCAGCACAGCCCCGGCCGTGCGACGGCGGTGAGAGTGGCGACGTATCCGTTCCCGGCGGTGGATGGACTCCCGCCGGGGGTGGAGAACCTCTCGACCGTCAAGGCCGCGGACGCGTGGCGGATCTCCGCCGCCGCTTTCGACGAGGCCCTTATGAGGCCCGTACAGGAAGGCCTCATCAGGGAGCACTCGCCGGACGCCATCATCAGCGACATGCACTTCTTCTGGAACACCGACGTCGCCGCCGACCTCGGCGTGCCGTGTGTGGCGTTCCATGTCATTGGGACCTTCGCGACGACGGCCATCCATCACCTCAAGGGTGTGGACATCCATGGCACGGCTAGAGGAGGTGTGGTGGCTCTGCCTCGAGCTCATGGCGGAGGAGACATACTAATCCCGCTCACGGAGCTCCCTGAGTTCCTGAGGAGCCAACAAATCAACGATGGCCTCGATGGCCCCGTCCTGGATCGGCTCACCTCAAGCGTGTCAAGGTGTGCCGGGCGGGCCGTGAACACCTTCTTCGACCTGGAGCAAGGGTACTGCGAGATTTTCGAGAGCAGTACAAAGACGAAGCCGTCCTACTTTGTTGGCCCCCTCTCGCTGCCGCCGGCAACAGCAATTAGAGACGGCGCAGGAGCGGGACACTCGCCGCCGTGCATCGAATGGCTCGATAGAATGCCATCTCGATCGGTTGTGTTCCTGTGTTTCGGCAGCTTGACCCATGTCTCCGACGCCCAGCTCGTTGAGCTGGCTCTCGGGCTCGAAGCCTCGGGGAAGCCATTCCTGTGGGTCATCAGGGACGAAACGTGGTCGCCGCCGGACGGGTGGATGGATCGCGTCGGGGAGAGGGGCATGGTCGTCAAGGGCTGGGCGCCGCAGACGCGGATCCTGGAACACCAGGCGGTGGGGGCGTTCGTGACCCACTGCGGGTGGAACTCCGTCCTGGAGACGGTGAGCGCCGGCGTGCCGGCGCTGACGTGGCCGATGGTGTTCGAGCAGTTCATCATCGAGAGGCTGCTGACCGAGGTCCTGGCGATCGGGGAGCGGCTGTTTCCGGAGGGCGCCGGGGTGCGGAGCACCAGGTCCGAGGAGAACGACCTGGTCCCGGCCGAGGTAGTGGCGCGGGCGGTGACCAAGTTCATGGAGCCCGGAGGCGGGGGAGACGCGGCGAGGGGACGGGTGAAGGAGCTCTCCGCCCGGGCCCGGGCCGCCATGGCGGAAGGCGGCGCCTCTCACCGCGATCTGCACCGCCTGATTGAGGACCTCGTGCAAGCAAGAACAGAGCAGCAGCAGCATGATGGCAGCATCCTCCAAAAGTAATTACGACTGCTATAGTTCACATTTGATTATCTGAGCTCATGAAGTGTGCTGCTAGCAAATTTTGATATGATATTTTTGTTGTTTGAAGGAGGATTCCTCAAAGCCTCTCTGCTGTGGCTTGAAGTTGAAGCGGCTAGCTGGCGTCATTCTGAAGATTCAGGAGGTGGACATCACGTGCAACACGTGCAAGAAAGTACTTTTATTGCAATAAACTTAGGATTGATTATATCTTTTCAAGAAAAACTTATTGATTACTAGTTGGGGTTAATATAAAACCCATTTATGCTTGTGGGTCAACAATGTCAGACGACGGATTTGAAGTGTGTCGTGTACCTCATTATTAGTGTTGTTTGTTGGTGGATCTCTTTAATTATCTGATATTTGCATGTTTAGGCCATGCTATAATTGGCCACCTAATTTAATTAGCTACTCTCTCTGTTTTTATTTACATATCATATTAAGTTTATCATAAATTAAACTTGATCAACTTTGATTAAATTTATAGAAAAAATAAAAATTACAATACCAAATTTATTACATTGAATCCACCATGGAATATATATTGATACTGCATAGGTTGGTTAGTATAGTTGTTACTATATTTTCTATAGACTTCGTTAAAATTAATCAAATTTGACTTAGAACAAACCTAATACGATATGTAAATAAAAATGGAGGAAGTACCACGCCAGCAGAACTTTGGCGGTTATCGAAAATAGCAAGCCACCACCACGTTTTCTATTATATATATATATATAAAAAAATTTTGACAGAAAATGGTGAGGGAGCTACCGCACAGTGGGCGTGCATGTCTATTCAAAATTTTCTTAAAAAAATAGATGGCTGTTCCATCACCATGGCTATTCTAAAAATATGAAATAGACTACAAATTTGAACAGGTAGGCAAAACGTTTGGCCTATCTCGAACAGGGCCCAAGTGATGCAAGTGGATTAGGAAGTGTGGATCCAAGAGCGTGGATCCAAGAGCGTCTGAACTTTGGAAGGACACCGGTTGGTGCCTTGTTATAGAGGGAAGTGGTTTCTCTGCAGTATATAGACTGCAGTACAGTAGAGGGACTCTCACCCGCTAAAATGTGGACCCCACTACACTCGGGCCTACACGCCAGCACGTGAATTTCCCGTAGTACCGCAGAGGACACTCATCCTGTCGGAGACCTCGAGCTACCTAGCCTTCTAGCCTCATCGGGATGCCCGAATGTCAATGTCATACGGATGATGCCAGCAAACTACGTACAGCGATGCCACGATGAGAAGCATGGCCACAGGGACCATAGTGTTTGGAGGTCTGTCGTTTTGCATGACTGGGCGACAGTAGCTAAATGCCACCTAAGGTGTTGTTAAGCCTTAGCCCATGCCCCTCCGTGGCCCAACCTGGCAGTGCCTTGGATGCCATGTAAATACCTTCATAACATGTCCCCCAAAACTAGGCAGCCATTTATCTCACCTTTATGAATATTGACCTCTCCTCTCCAGGGGCGGAGGCATTTTTGTTATGAATAAAATGAGTATAACCTCATCCACAGTACCGAAAGGAAAAAAGGAGCGGGAATTTCCCCGCTCATGCGCGCGCAAGCGTCAGGTGCAGACCTTGTCCACGTCCGCGACCCTTCGCGCGGCCGTGAAGAGTTGGCGATGGTGCCCACAACGCCGATGCTCCCGGCCTTCAACTGTGCTTTCATTACCTATGTACTTAATGCTACAGTAATAAAGTGCTCCATCCACTATTCCCCTCTCTGGATACTACTGTTCATTACATTGTGTTCTAACACGTTATTAGCACTGTTGGCTCTCGCCAACTGAGAAGAAGGAGATCGCCGGCGACAGCAAGGGTAGGATGCCGAGGCGCGAACGCCCTAACGTGGGTCGGGGCGAGCGGTGTGGGTAGGATGCCGAGGCGCTCACCTAAGATGCTTGAACTCCGTCGTCTTCTCCGTCAGCAGCTTCTAGAGGCACTACGAGCTACACTACGCTACCCTAGCCGTCGTGGATGCCATGGTGGAGGCCCTGTTGATGCAGCTCGCCGCACCAACGACCTCGCAGCTCGCCAAGGGCCTCTTGTGCCGCCGGACTCCTGCTTCGCAGAGGGGCGCATCCTCGTGCGCTCCCCACGCCAGTGCCCGTCCCATGGATGGACAGCCAGGGTGCGGGTCGAGCACGGAGGGCTACCAGCGCCACCGGAGGTCACCACCTACTGCCCCGTCCACGGATGGACCTCGTACTTCCACGACAAGGGCGGGCCATTGGCAGCAGTACCATATGCCTACGGCATCGCCTCGCCACATCGGTCACCCTCGTCGACGTACTCACTGATCCGCTCCTCCTTGCCATCATACTCGCCAGAAACCCGGCCATACACACCGACGCCCGCTGGAGAAAGCTACGGCCGCGTGACGCCCCTTGGGCTGCCGAGCTTTGAGCCTCGGGGTACCATGGCCGCGCACCGTGGAGTCCTACCTGTACTACAACTACGCAACGAGCTCCAGCGCAGCGGCACCGGTGGTCTACTCCGAGCCGGAACTGGCCCCTCCACCACCACTTCCGGCTCCCACTCCCGCGCGTCCCAACGCCATGGTAGCGGCCAACCGCCGCCCGGGCCTCCGTCGGATCATCCTGACTGGGCACAACCCGACCGGGGCGACCCTGCACGGCCCCTCTCGCTACGGTGAGGTGGAGGCCTAAGCGCAGCCGAGAGAAGCAAGGAGAAGCGGTGGAGGAGGGGGATCCGGCCATGCTATGGCTGGATTTGGGAGCAGTGGTGGTGGAAAGGCAGGTCAGCGGTGGGATCCGAGGAGCGGTGGTGGAGGCGGCTAGGGGAGGGAGAGGCTGAGCAATTAGGGTTTCTAACCCTAAACCACCGGTCGTCGGGCCTTTATACACCAGATCGAGCGGCTCAGGTTGAGCTGAGCTCCAGCCTAGCTCGCCACCTCCCCTCCATGGGCCGCGATGGGCTGCGCGGCGGCTCATTCTAGACCGCCTACGTGCCTCACCCGCCTAGCCCCCACCCCCCCCCCCCACCCCACGCCAGCTGGGCCGAAAGCGGCGGCGGGCTGATACCAAAGTTGTCTCGGCCCGCCGCCCAGTTATCATTTTCCTATTTCATTTAATTTTTTTTATTCCAATAATTTACTTTTAATTTAATTTTTTATTCCAATAATTTACTTTTAAGTCCTTAGACTTTTTTATTTACATTGTAGCAGTTCTGAGTCTATGTAATCTTACATTTAGACTCCCGTTATTTCCTGTTAATGTAAATATGTGTTTTGTTCAGCACTATTTCGCATATCCATGTTTATTTCTATACATTTACTTTGCAAATTAGTATTGTTGCCCATTTACTTTATGCAATTTACATCCAATGCAAAATTTAATCTCTATTTTGGAATAAATTTCTAGACGTGGAGATAACATGAGATCTACACATACAAACGTATAGTGACTATCTCTTCAACTCAAAATAAATTTCCTTGATGTTGAGACAACAGGAGATCCACACATACAAACGTATAGTGACTATCTCCTCAACTCGGAATAAACTTGATGGCTCACATTTAATTTGAACTTGCTCTATTCTATCTAAATTCATGAAATTGGTCATATGCAAAGTGATATTCAAACATTACCAAAGGATCTACACTATAATTCGTGACTATCCTAAATATGATTCTAAAATTTTGGAATATGAAAATAAATATCGAGCTTATTCAAACATAAAAAATCGCCTCAGTTTTACACCAACTTGCTGAGATTATTTAATTGTTGAGTTCAACTTTCATTGAATTCACATCATTGCATCAATATTGCCATATTTCTCAAAAATTATTGGCACATAGGAATGTAGGTGAGAGGGCCAACAAAGAGTTTTAGATCCTCACTCTTGATGGTCATAATTTTCCAACATGAGCAACGGACATCAAAATGAGTATGTCACAGTGCGGACTTTTCCAGTGCTTGGCAGACCCTAAAAAGGGTGCTCAAGCACTGCTAGAGAGATCCAAAGATGAGGCCTTATACATAGTAAGGAATCATATCCACCAAGACTTGAAGTCTGAATACATGATGGAGGAAAATCCGCGTGAGTTGTGGAAAAATCTCAAGCAGTGCTATGAACAGCACAAGGCAACAGTTCTACCTGAGGCAACTCATGAGTGGAACCACTTGCGCCTACAGGACTTTAAGACTGTGGATGAGTACAACCATGTTGTTCATAAGCTTAGCTAGAAATTCCGATTTTATGATAAGGAGCCAACTAAGGTTGAAAAGATAGAGAAGACATTGTCGACAATGCTTCCTTCTGAAAGGATCCTTACACTATCATACCGTGAGAAGAACTTTAAAGTTTACCCTTCATTGATTCAGACATTACATCAGGCAGAGAAAAACCATAAGTTAACCATCTGGAACTCTCAGCAACGCCCTGGGAACTACACCTCTGCCTGAGGTACATGCGAACATGAAAAAATCTGTTCAGAATGGGAACACCCAGTCTGGAGGTTCAACTGGCAAAGGCAAGCGCAACAGAACCCGCAAGCCACGTGGCAAATTCTAGAAGGGGAAAGAGATTTGTAAGCCAAAATCTGATAAGAACAGCAAAATCACTTGTTACAAGTGTGGTTGTTATAATCATGTAGCAAAGAAGTGTCGGACCCTGAAACATCCGGTGGATCTCTACATGAAGTCCACAGGTTGTGCACAGAACAACCAGAAGTTTGAAGCACACTTCGCCTCTCACAAGCTGGAGATGGGCACTTCGGACCAAGTTCCACTTGGAGTAGGACCAAGCAATGCCATGACTTCGCTACCTGTTGGGGAAGAACCTCTAAACATCGACGACATGCTTGTGGACTACTCCGCTGATGTGTATGGAGACCTCATTTAGGCTCCTTAACACTTAGTTAGTTCCCTTGATTTGCAAGACGTATTGTAATTCGAACATGATGTTGCTACCTTTCATTTGATTTGCAGGATTGTATTAAGTATTATTTTAATCAATATTATCGGTGTGTTCTATATCTTTCATGAGTTCTTATTTAAATTTTGAATTATATAGATTTCTACTAGAGTCAATCTAATGGAGGAAGAGATGTGCCTAGTGGACAGCTGTACCACTAACACTGTACTTAGGGAAGTGAGATATTTTCAAACTCTTACAAAGAGGGAAGGAATGGTTCTGACCATTGCTGGACGCGATGCGATGATAGTAGGCTCTGGAAAGGCCACAGGCACACTTCCAATGGATACACAAATAAATATCAAGGAGGCTTTATTGTATTTCGATTCAACTCGTACCCTACTAAGTTATAGAGATATCCGAAAAAATAGGATTCATGTGGAAACACATGAAGAAAATAAAGGAGAATTTCTTCTTTTCATAAAAGATATCGGACAAGGCAAAGAGACACTTGAAAAGGTGCCCTCCCTCCCATCTGGATTGTACTACACATACATCAAACCCGTATCATATGTTGCATACAAAGTAATTTTTCAGAATGTTGACACATTCCAAACTTGGCATGATCACCTTGGCCATCCTGGAGTCAGGATGATGAGAAAAATCATTGGCAGTTCAATTGGTCATAGTGTGAGTGATAAGAAATTCCCACAATCCTCAGATTTCATGTGCACCTCATGCGCAAGTGGGAAATTAATTTTGAGACTCTCACCTCTCAAAATACAAGCTGAACCACTAAAGTTCCTTGAATGCATTAAGGGAGATATATGTGGACCTATTCAACCTTTATCCGTACCGTTCAGATATTTCATTATCTTAATCGACGCATCCACAAGGTGGTCACATGTGTGCCTCTTGTCAATGTGAAACCATGCATTCGCAAAGTTGATTGCTGTAACGCCCGCGTTTTTATCTTATTTAAATTGCGTTACCAATCACTCGCTTAAAAATCTTTTAAACCTTTTCCGCCGCTTGAGCTCCTGAAGCCCACCTCCCAATTTTCCGCCGTTCCGACATCGCGCAGTCTCTTCCTCTTTTTCCGCGGAGCCGCTCGTCCCTTTTCCTTTTCCACCAACCCTGCCGTCCCGCTACATCACCATCATGTCGCGGTCGGCCGCGTGTGCCTGCCCGGCCGCGACCGTCTGCGCCCAGCGCGTGTCCTATCTTTTCTTTTCTCATATTTTGTTTAAATCCATTTTATTTCTCTCTTCTAATTTTTTTTCCCAGACTCTTTTTTTTGGCTTCCTCTTTCTTTTCTTCCCTGTGCTACCTGCTGCCTGCTCGAGCTGTAGCCTGCTCCTTGCGCGCACGCGCGGGCCAGCGCACGACCCGCTACTGCTCGTGCACGCCAAGCCGGCGTGCGGCCCGCTGCTGCGCCGGCCTGTCCTATCCCGTCCCGTCCCCTCACCCTCGCAGCTCGCGCTTTGTTCCCGAGCATCCCGGCCGCCACTAATGGCGAGGCTCCTGTACTGCCCGTGCCCCCCTGCGCCGCACATCCCCCAGACCGCCCCTCCCCGCTACGAGCCACCGACCACTCTGCGCGACGACGACTCAGCGCCACCGCCGCCCCCACCGCCATTACTGGCCGTCTTCGGAGCTCACCGGCCTCCACCGCGCCCCCTCCTTCCCACCCTCGCCGGCCTATAAATACCCCCCACGTCGCGCCCAACCACCACCACTACCTCCACCGCCGCCCCTAAACCCCCTCCCCGGCCCTGCATCGCCGCCGCCGCAAGCGCCTCCGCCCGCCACTGCTGGCCACCGTGGCCAGGCCGCTTGCGCCACCCCAGCTCGTGGTGAGTGGGGGAATCGGTTCCCCTTGCCCCCCTCTCTGTTTTGCCCCTACCCCCGGCCGCCGCCGTGCCCTGGAACCGCCGGAATCGGCGCCGCCGCCGGCGCCCATGGCCTGGCCACCCCCCTCCTACTATTCCCCTCCCCCCTTCTGTTCTGTCTCGAGGAAGAAGAAAAGCAGACTTGTGCATAACCCCCTCCACTTTTCCTCCTTATGCAGTCCGCAGCCCCCATTTCATGCGACATTATGTTCTGAATCGATTCCAAACTTCACCAGACATCAAATGTTCTCTCCAAGTCCCAAGATCCACATCCAACAAATATAATAGCTTCCTCTATTTTTAATCGAAGCTCTCTATTACCCTTTTTAGCTCGTCGGCGAACTTTGTTTTATTGTGTGATTGTTTATGTGTTGTAGCCGACGGTGTGACCGAGGAGGAGCAGGATCGCGAGCCGGAGCCCGAAGACCCGTACCTCGAAGAGGAGCTTCCGGAAGGCTTTGAGGACGGCAAGTCCAATCCCATCCTTTGATGCATATTTATCCCAGTTTTATAAACGCAACCTATTGGCCTGTTTTATAAAATGCATTGTTTTATTGCAAGACATGGTTGGATAGCCACCCCTTGATTGCTATGACTATTCCTTGATGACCTAGGTTAATGTCTATATAGAAATTGCTCTGTTGGACGTTAACTACTGCTAGAGATGCTTATTGCCTTTTATTCCCTTTATTATATTTTAATCATGACCACAAAGCGCTTTACCGAAAATAAGGGTGTGAGTGTTTTAAAAGATAAAACGGGATTTTGGGAAAATGAAAGAAAGATATAACCCGATGAGATGGACGGTGTTTTCTGTGTGAAATGCCACTGGTGTGCTTGTACCTTTGTGGTTGAGCATGGTTGGGAGATGTCCATCTTGTCAATGTAAGGATGAACTGAGGTGTCATCTTGCCTAACCCACTTATCGTACAACCACTCGACCGTTGTGTGGGCAACGGCTTAGCATAAACCCCACTAGTTGTTCTGCTAGCCAAAAGGAGAGCGGGTGAGCAACGGGAGATCATGGAGAAGGAATACGATATGTGTGAGTTATGTCCCGGTTATGACTTTGTTGATAGGTCATTAACCCCATTGTTGCTTCCGTGTTGGCTAGTTAGACTCAGCTAAGGTGGGTAATGGCTTTGTTAGGATCCGCCGCGACATTAAGGTGCTCGTAGTGCGGTACCCTACTTGTGGGTAAAGTGTACAACCTCTACAGAGTGTAAAATCTATTCGAATAGCCGTGTCCACGGTATTGGACGAGTTACGGCATGGTCACTTCAATAGACATTTTGGGATGGTTGGTTTTGTGGTGTGGGTTGTTTTGAAGGTGCCCGGCAGTTGTGCAGTGAGCTACTGTGGATGTGGAGTCGGGTAGCATTAAAACTTGGATCCTTTGTGTAGGATCAACCCCACTTATTATTCGATTACTATAGAAATATCTTGAGAAAACTTTTTTTAATGAACCCTTGCATGTGTAAAATCTCGCTTTATCGCAAATGAACCCTAGCCTCATCCTTGATATATATATTCGTGCATGATCTTTATTATTCCCCTCCGCGGGTGTGGTTGGACTTGTTGAGTACGTATGTACTCACTCTTGCCTAGTTTTTACAGAGGAGGATCCGAACTTCATCCCTGAAGATGTCGAGTAGGTCGCCGCCCTGCACACAACCTTGCCTGTGGTTCAGGGTCTCCACAGGAAGCTTACCATGGCGCAAGACTCTGATATTATCTTAGATATCGTTGGCACTTTGGTTTGGTTTATAGTCCTTATGTTGTCCCTCTTGATAGTGGCGCTTCAGTGCCCGCTACCTCGACGGTTTGTACGGTAATGAACCATCTGATGTAATAAATGTGTTATCAGCCTCCTGTGACTGATATTTGTATCACATTTAGTCAGCTCTGATGAGGGGACGCTTCAATTGCACAAGTCATCAGACTTAAAGCAAGCCAACCTGAACATCAAATCAAGTCGATCAGAATGGACAATGTGTCTGAATTCTCTTCCAAAGCTTTCAATGATTATTGTATGGCATTAGGAATTGAGGTTCAACATTCAGTGCCGTACGGTCACACACAGAATGGTTTAGTAGAATCTCTCATCAATAGAATAAAACTCATTGCTAGACCATTATTGCAAGATTGTAATCTACCAACAACTTGTTGGGGTCATGCGGTCTTATACGCTGTAGACTTGATACAATTGCGCCCAACTGCACACCATTCAGCCTTCCTGGTGCAATTGGTTCATGGTGATCCTCCAAGTATTTCCCATCTGCGGAAATTCAATTCCGCTGTATACGTACCAATATCACCATCAAAGCGTACCTCTATGGGCCCTCACAGGAAAATGGGGATCTATGTGGGGTATTTATCTCCGTCGATCATTAAATACCTGGAGCTCCTCACTGGGGACTTACTCACTGCAAGGTACGCAGATTATATCTTCAATGAAGATCATTTCCCGGCATCAAAGGAAGAATTCAAGTACCATGCTAAATGCCAGGAAATCAATTGGGATGCCACTGACATCCTAAAGGAGGATCCACGTACCAAAGAAACTGAACTACAAGTTCAAAGAATTGTTGAATTCCAAAACATTGCAGATAATTTGCCAGATGCATTTACCAACACCAAAGGTGTCACGAAATCATCATTCCCCGCAAGGAATGTGACGGAAAGAATAGAGGTACCAAATAAAACTATTCATCTACCATCTGAACAAGAGAAGGATGGAAGTACGGCTAATCTTAAAGTATGGCTTCTCGTAAGCACACTAGGAAACAGAGGAATGAACCCTCTGAACCCGTAAATGCAGCTCAACCCCATGTTAAGAGACACCAAGTGGACATACCAACTCCACCTCCCACATCAACACTGCACTCAAATCTTGATGATGGGACATCGGAACACCTTGACAACATTGTATTAGGAAATACTGAACAGTCGGAAGGGGTGAAAGAAATTTCCACCAACTATGTTGATTCTAGAAAATCATATGATAGAAAGACTACAATTGTCGATTTATATTTCGCAATATCAATTGCCGACAACCTTCAAAAAGATTCAGATCCAAAATCCATGCCAAAGTGCAAGAAGCGCTCGGACTGGAACAAATGAAAAGAGGCGATTGAGGTGGAGTTAGCCTCCCTCACTAAAAGAGAGGTATTCTTATCAGTAATACCTACACCTCCAAAAAGGATTTCATCCGAAAGCGTAATGAAAACAATGAGGTGGTGAGATACAAGGTAAGGCTTGTAGCACAAGGGTTCACACAGAGACCCGGCATTGATTTCAATGAAACTTACTCTCAAGTAATGAGTGGAATTACTTTCCGATACTTAATATCTTTAGCAATACAAAAGCTGTAAGTGCAATCAAGCTCTTTGTGGGTTTTGGTGTTGATGACCACCTAATTAGGGAACTAATGAGATTCATCGAGATGATATGCAGGTAATTTAAAAAGAGGATGATGTACAGGTTGGAGGATCCCCCAAATCCATTTGATGGCTATCTTGACTCATGAAGGCTTAATTTATTTTATATTTTGAATATTGAGTTTAAGGAAAGCCGTACTATAAAGAGGGATCCAAGTACAACTGTCCAACTGTTGAACCAAATGCTCAAATCCTGAAAACCACATCCTCATACTCAACCAAAACAGCCAGCAAAATTTTACATCCAGCAGAGTTGTTTTGATGGGTGCGGCAGTGCCGCGCCTTGGTGCGGCAGTGCTGCACTTAATGTACCGTTGGAACCAGAGGGGTATAAATTCCCCAACGGTTACTGACCTCCCAACAGTGCTCCCAAACGTTCAGATTCGCAGAAGAAAGAACCAGAGCTCTTCTCTCTCTCCTCCATTGCTCCCACCTCTTCCCCCAAGCGGATCTCCACATCCAACCACCAAATCTTGAGGGAAAGGGCAGCAAACTTCGATTGGAGAGCAGATCTACTGTTTCCCCCACTCAAAAGAGCATTTGGTTCACGTTTGGCTGGCGGTTCTAGGGTCTGTTACTCTTGGAGCTTGCTCCTAGCCGGCTAGTGGTCGCCTTTGTGCTTGCCCCTTTGTGTGGCAGCCTTGGGAAGTCTGTAACTTTCCCTTGCAGCTAGTAAAATCACCCCTCATCTCAAGAGTTCACTCTCTTGACTTGAGAACGAGGAAGGGCCGACCTTTGTGGTGAAGCTCAAGCCTTTTGTGGCAGCCTCAACAACGTGGACTTAGGCCAGCCTTTGTGGCGACGCCGAACCACGGGATAAATCCTTGTCTTGCGTGCTGATTTGCTTTATTGTTTAGATACTTGTTTGTTCTAGGTTTGAGGCCGATCTACTTATCTACTGTGGTGTTCTCTGTTTTAGCTCCATATATGTGTTGCTGACACCTGCAGGAAACCTAGAAATTAACTCGATCTACTTTTGGTTCGTCAGATTTTGAATTCTGTAATTTGTGTTCTGGTTGAGCACGGCAGTGCCACACTCGGCACGGCAGTGCCGCACTCTCCTCTAACGAGAATTTGGAGTTGAGTTTTTGCAGGCCTATTCACCCCCCCCCCCTCTAGGCCTCTTTACTGGTCCCGTGATCCTACAAAAGCGTCTATCTATGTACTTGATGGACGTCGTGACCGCATATCTTTACGGGTTGCTAGATTCGGATATATACATGAAGGTCCCCAATGGAATCTCTATACCAAATGCGAGCACAAATCACAACATGTATTGTGTAAAGCTTAAAAGATTGTTATGCGGTCTTAAACACTCAGGAAGAATGTGGTACAACCGGCTGAGTGAGTACCTTATTCAGAAAGATTATTCCAACAATGATGATTGCCCGTGCATCTTCATCAAAAGATCCCTACGGGATTTTGCATTATATCTGTGTATGTAGATGATTTAAATATCATTGGCAACACTCAAGATATTGATGAAGCCCGCGATCATCTAAAGACGGAATTCGAGATGAAGGATTTGGGTAATTACACCAAATTATTCTTAGGTTTGCAAATCGAGCACCTTCAATCTGGAATGTTAGTGCATCAACCTGTCTACATCCAGAAAATATTGGAAAATATCAATTTGGACAAATCATACCCAACTAAAACCCCATGGTTGTTCGGTCACTGGACTTAGAGAAAGATGTTTTCCGACCACGGGAGGAAGGAGAAGAGATGCTGGATCCTGAATATTCTTATCTCAGTCTCATTGGAGCGCTAATGTATCTTGCAAATAGTACCAAACCAGACATTGCGTAGTGAACCTATTAGCAAGGCATAGTGCTGCTCCAACAACCAAACAGCCGGTTGGTTGAAGTGGCGGCAGGCTTCTAGCGTCCTCTGTGACAAGAAGGTGCCACAGAGGCTAAAAGGTAAGTTCTATAGGACGGCGATTCGCCCGGCGATACTATACGGTGCTGAATGTTGGCCTATAAAAAGGCGACATGTCCAGCAACTGAGTGTAGCAGAGATGCGTATGCTGCGTTGGTTCTGCGGGCATACAAGAAGAGATAGAGTCCGGAACGAAGAGATTCGAGATAGGGTCGGAGTGGCACCTATTGAGGAGAAGTTGATTCAACATCGGTTGAGATGGTTTGGACATGTACAACGGAGGCCTCCCGAGGCGCCGGTGCGTAGTGGAGTTTTAAAGCGGGGCGATAATGTAAAGAGAGATAGAGGTAGACCTAGACTAACTTGGGATGAGACGGTTAAGAGAGATCTTAAGGAGTGGAATATTGCTAAGGAATTAGCTATGGATACGAGCGCTTGGAGATTAGCAATTAACGTACCTGAACCGTAACCTTTGTTACTTTTTGTTTAACCCCTAACTCTTCCTTTTGTCTTGTGCCCTTTTTTGTGTTTCTTATTCTTGTGTTCCTTTTGGCTTGTGCCCTTTTGTGTTTCTTATTCTTGTTTTCTATGGGTTTCATCTCTAGCCTACCCCAACTTGCCTGGGACAAAAGGCTAAGTTGTTGTTGTTGTTGTAGTGCTGCTCCAACAAAGGGCCACTGAATTGGGGGAAAACAAATCCCTCAGATACTTAAATAGCACAAAGGACCTTGGGTTGTTCTTCCATAAAGCCCAAGATTCTAGTTTAGTTGGATATACTGATGATGGCTACATGTCTGATCCCCACAACGCCAGATCATAGACAGGGTTTGTCTTCCTCCATGGAGGAACAACCATTTCATGGAAATCGTCTAAGCAAACCCTTGTGGCGACATCCACAAATCATTCTGAGATCATTGCACTACATGAAGCCTCACACGAATGTGTTTGGCTACGCAGGATGATAAACCACATAGAGCAATCATGTGGAATTGGCTCCATGAAAGCACCTACCGTTATCTACGAGGATAATGCTGCTTGTGTTACACAGTTGCAGACATGTTATATCAAGAGTAACATGACTAAACATATCGCTCCCACGTTATTTTTCCCGCACGAGCTCCCAACTTAGCCGATCTTTCAACCAAATCTCTACGAGCCTCTTCATTTAAAAAATGTGTTCGAGGGATTGGTATGCGGCGGCTTCAGGAGTTGCAGGATTCAAGGGGAGTGTCTCTTGAAAATTAACCGCGTTAACATCACATTGAACTCTTTTCTTTTATGAGTTTTTCCCATAAGGGTTTTCTCATATAAATTTTTTAATGAGACAATGTTAGCATAAGCCTATGCCTTATCTCATATTTTCCCCACCAGGGTTTTTCTTGAGATATCAAAAGGACATAAAATAAAAAATACCTAGGAAGCATTATTATATCATCATCAATTATTGTCCGTGGAGCCTCTCACCAATCTCAGGATGGTGATGCAAAAGAATAAAAAAACAGAGGTAGTAGTTAAACACACCAACTACTACCACACAGTGAAAAACATTATTCACTTCTGTACGATATTATAAGCCACCACAATATCCATAAACTATAATATAATATAATATAATATAATATAATATAATATAATATAATATAATATGATATAATATAATATAGTACTCGCTCTGTTTCACCATGTATGTCCACCGCACACCATAGAACTACAAGAACAAACATCCTATGTTTTTATCATCTCAAACAAACTAGCGAAGTCATCGCCTTCCAATAAAACCAGTTTGTCACTATACGTAATAGTAGTTTATCATCATCACCACAAAATAAGTAGTTTATCATTATATAAAAAACTAGTTCATCATAATCACCATGAATAAACTAGTCTATCATCATCGCAATAAGTAACTAGCAGCTCATCACCACAAATTAACTTAAAATAGCAGTTTATCATCACAAACTTAACCCTTAATAACATAATTAACCACTCCCTTACTTCGACACAATACAATTCGTTTGCAACGTTGTGGCTTACTCTGTCGGTGATAGTAGCCCTTACTACATTTCAGGGGAGACAAGGGTCCACCCCATGATGATGGTGCAGGCATCGGTCATGATGCATACATCACCGCTACTGCAAAAGTGGACATCATAGGGAAGACTGTGGGAGTCCATAACAGTGACAGCACATCTCACCCTGGGGCATTCGTGCAAAGCGCGACCTGCTCTGCTGCACAAGCTACTACAGCCAATGTCACGACCTTCTCCGCCTTGCAATCCGTGATCACAGTGGCCGCGCATGCTACCACTTCTACCATAGCGGGTCTAATTTCTCAAAGGTGTTCTTAAGGATAGGATGTGTTCACGGGGTATCAATTTTGTCAGTTCAGAAGCATATAACAACGAAACAGAAGCAAACAATTCGGATTTAATTTGCTGACACCAACAATTGTCCAAGTTCTCGTCTCTGATGGTGATGGTGGCACACACCACCTTTCCGGTTACTCATGCTGCGCTAAACTTGTCACGCGGCGCGGCTGGCGCCCTTCTCGAAACGCTTGACCAGATCCAGCAGGTTGGCGTGCGACGACCCGCCCTCCTGCACGGCCGCCCTCGCCTTGGCGGCGAGCTCGCGCGCCCTCTGCCGCCTCCTCTCGGCCTCCTCCCCGCCGCCCATGATGTCCCTCACGGCCTTCTCCACCACGCCCCGCCCCACCAGAATCTCGTTCCTGGCCTGGAACATCAAGGGCTCCTTGACCCCGACGCTGACGCCGATGTCCAGCACCTCCACGGCCATCTTCTCGTTCAGGAACTGGTCCGTGAAGTGCGGCCACGTCACCAGCGGCAGCCCGGCCGCGATGGCCTCCAGCGTCGAGTTCCACCCGCAGTGCGACACGAACCCGCCCACCGCGGCGTGGGACAGGATCGCCGCCTGGGGCGCCCACCCCCTGACGAGCAGGCCGCGCCCCGCGACGCGCGCCTCCAGCTCCCCCAGGAAGGCGCGCACCGTCTCGTCGTACCCGCCGGCGTTCCGGACCACCCAGATGAAGGGGTGGCCCGACGCCTCCAGCCCGAGGCCGAGCTCGACGAGCTGCTTCGGGCTCGCCTGCGCGATGCTCCCGAAGCTGACGTACACGACGGAGCCGGGCTCCTTGCCGTCGAGCCACCGGAGGCACTCCGCGGCGCCGATGGCGGGGGCGCGGTCCCCCCTCGACGCCAGCGTCGCGGCGCCGTGATGGTACAACGACACCGGACCGACGGTCCAGACCTTCATCCCCCGAGCCTCCGCGTAGGCGGCGACGTACTCCGGCTCCATCTCCAGGACCGTGTTCACGATGACGCCGTCGGCCTCGGCGCGCGCGCGCTCGATGTAGTCCGCCAGCTCCACCCACTCGGGGATCGGGATCCCGCGGAGGAAGCCCGGCGCCTGCGCCCTCGTCACCACGACCTTCCTCTCGAGGCCCGGCACGACGACCGGCGCGTTGCTGTCCTCGACGCCGTCGTACGCGTGGAACCTCTCGAGGTTGTGCTGGCACAGGATGGTGAAGGCGCAGATGCTGAAGAAGCTGAGCCGCGGGACCCCGAGACCGGCGGCCAGCTCCGTGGCCCAGGGGTTGAAGACGTCGTTGACGACGCAGGTTGGGTACGGGTCGTGCGCGCGGAGGTAGCGCTCGATCGGCGCGCGGAGGAGCGCCACCGCGCGGTAGTAGTTCATCATGTACATGGGCTCAATGCGGTCCGCGTCGTCCGCCCCTTCCGGCAAGCCGGCCGCGGCGTAGTCGAGGGGAAAGTCGACGAGCCGGACCGGCAACCCGGACTGCTGGGCGGACTCGACGGTCTGGCGCACCTTCGAGGTCGTTGACGGGGGCCCGACAATGGTGCAGACCGCGCCGTGGGTGGCCAGCAGCAGCGCGGTGTCGACGGCTGGGATCAGGTGGCCGCGCTCGTTGAGCGGGACGAACACGAAGTGTGCCGCGGCCTTCGTGCCGCCGGCGCCATCGTCCGCGTCTCCCAGGCCGAGGGGCGCCGCTGCTTGTCCTTGGCAAGTCATCCTGATGACGTCGTCGATCGAGGCCAATCTGCTAGCTAAAGCCTAAAGGGCAGGGAAGGGTGGTTGATTTTCTTGGCCTTTTTTGTGTTCTTGGCTTCCAGTTGCTGTGCGTGTGCCGTTTTTTATAGATCATTCGTGGGGTGTTGTTGCTCAGCTTAGCTTTGGCTCGCGTCAATACGCCCGGCTGTGAACAACACACTGAAATGAAACTAGCTTAAACTAGCTAGAATCTGCAAGTGTTTGCTACTCATCCCCGGCGAAAATATCAGCGGATGGGGAATCACTTCAAATGGAAAGACTACTGAACAGTGAACACATCACGCTATGGAAAATTCAAATTCAAGCTATTGGTTGGTTGAAATCTGTCATCTCGCAACGACGACGAGTGGTGGACGACGACAAGGTGACATATGACTACTAGTGAGAGATTGCAACGACGACGACAAGCTCGTGTAACACGCGCCATGTGCATAAGTATTGTTCTTAGGTTTTTGGTTAGGTTTAGTGCTGGTTAGTTGTTAGATCCGTAGAACAGTATTTTGTGTTCCCCTGCTCCTCTGCTCGGCTGTTCCCCCATCCAGCCGCATCTCTGCCTGCATCTGCCCCCTCACGCAGCGGCGGCAGCGGCACCACCAGTCCCAATCACCAATCACCAACCGCGTGTTCCACGTTGCGCGCCAACTAACCTGCGGGACCCGCACCATTGATCGCCCAACGAATTATTGCTCCAAAGTACTGTAAAATCCTAAGGACGGGGTAAGCAGTGTTGCGACTGTGAGGAGGATTCAGGAAAAGGTGCGGGCATGGAATTAGGCAACTAAAGTAACTTTAGCCCCCGTTGTGTCGTAAATTTAACATTAATTAGAATTATTAAATATAGATTAATTATAAAACTAATTGTACAGATGAAAGCTAATTCACGAGACGAATCCATTAAACTTATTTAGTCTATAATTTGATAATGTTATGCTATAGTAAACACATGTTAATGATGGATTAATTAGACTTACTAGATTCGTCTCGTGAATTAACCTCCATTGGTGCAATTAGTTTTATAATTAATTTAACTGATATTCAAACATCTGATACTCACCCGATCCAACCATGCTCTTACTCTGGGCGCTCGATCGGTTGCGGCGAAACAAGAACCAACCAGAGGCGAGGGCAGTTACTGTACGTGCGTTGCTACCGGGGGTTAGGAAGGCAGCAGAGAACAATTGACGGCCACAGATGAGATCGACAATGACGCTCCAACTGTCTCCATTATATCGGGTAGTAATTGCAGTTGGTAGACCTTATTTGTACGGATATTATATAGATGTATAAAATATCTTAATAAAATTATTATAACTAGAGGTGACTAATGTTCATATATATATTTAGAATCACTAGGGAGGCAGCGTTGCTATGGATAAAAATGTATAAGTATCATATATATGCACTTGTCCGTGCGTTAATTTGTAGAGCTCTACGTGATCGAGTCGCGGATGGAGGGCTAATCCGACTCGCATACAGGACGGACCAGAGCCCACATGGATGATAGAAGTTGGATCAAACAAAAATTAAGGTGGAAACATTATTTATTTTAAAATAGATAAAGATTGACATGGCTGCTTCACTTCATCTTTTAAGAGTGTACAGGCGGGGAAGGTTGAATTAGATTGTCTAAACACTACTTTGCTCTAATAAAAACTGTGGAGTAAATTACATAGCTGGTCTCTACACTATTTCGGATTATCATCTAGGTAAATCAAACTCTGAAAATTCAGTTTCAATCCTGAAGCTATTTAATGTGGTTCACCTGACCTGTCCTCCACGCGCTGATGTGGCGCCAGGGTGGATCTCCAGTTCTCCACACAGGCGCTAGCTTTCTCTAGACTCCATCACCTTCAAACGACCGGTTTTAGTTGATCAATGGGAATTTCTCATTAATATGGAGAACATTAGGACCTTGGAAGAAGACAAGTTGGATCCGGAGATGCAAGGGCTGGCTCATTGTGGAGCTGCAACACTGCGAACAAATGGACCAGGTAGAGGTTCCTCCGTGTGGCAAAGAGCTCCTGCTACGCCGCTCGATGCTTACCCGTGGTAATTGATGCATCCCAAGGTCATAGACCAAGCATAAGTTTACGACGATGGGCTAGTTGGGTGCCCAATATTGAATGGGGATTCATATCTATCTTCCGATAAATAGTTAGCCTATGTATCTTAGATCCATTAGCGGTCCAGTTTGCACATCTAATAGGCCCAAAAATCACAAAGCATGCAGCCCAGAGACCATATTCCGTGCAAGACGTTTTATTTCAAGGAAGACTTTAGAGAAAAAACAGAAATATGTCTAAGCAGAAGTGGTTTGTTGCAGCCCGCTAGAGTGCAGAATTGCAGAGTGCTGGGCACGTGCAATTTTTCATTGTTTTCTCTCACCCTTTGGTTATTTCCTATAAAGATGGTGATATTCACTTTTCTCTCATCCCAGAAGTGCTTCATCACTAGGAACGTGGCTCGCCGCGTGCTTCTGGGATGGGATCTGGGTGATGCGGTTTTGTGGCTAAGGTCTTGTTTGCATGCCTCTAGATTTTAGAATTAGCAAGAGGCTAGGTTTACTCAGATTCTTGGATTTCATAATCTATAGTACTTGGATAGTAGAAAGTTATAGCAAAATCTAAAGAGAAAAATCCGGTTTACACTCTCGAACTATTATAAAAGTTCGATTTTCAACCTTCAACTGTAAAACCGGATAACAAAAGCCATCTAACTATCGAAACTGTGTAAATTTAACCCTTTAGGTGGTTTCAAAAGTGGTTTTGTATTTTTTTAAAAAAATAAAAAATCCAGAGGGATCAAAAAACGAGGCCTAAAGCGCTTCTAGCATAGCAGAATCGTCCTAAACAAGGCCTACGAAAGAAATCCAAGAGCAATCGAATCGGGCCTAAAGCGCCAGCTGGCCCAAAAGAGTTTGCGCATTTACCTTCTCTTGTTAACCGAGCTAATCCTATACATCTTCCGAAAGGTAGGAAGCTCACCCACATTCCAATGTTTGAGATTCATGCAGCCCACCTGGGCTGGTCCTTCCTCCTCTCCTCCTCCTCCTCTCGGCGCGTCGCCGCTGCCTCCCGCGCCGCCGGCCGCGGTCACCAGGTTAGGGTTCCGGGTTGGGGGTGCACAGAGGTGGGCGGGAGGTGGGGGGAGCGGTCGCCAGCGACAGGGTTAGGTTTGCCGAGGTTGCCGGGGCACCGAGCTCCAATGCTCGCCGGCGTTAGAAGAGAGGTGGGGAGATGAAGGAATCGACCACAGGTGGCGGGCGGCGAGGTGGCGCTCTGCCATCAGCTGGGGTGGTGGTTGCCGGCAACCGGGCCAGATCAGGACGGGAACGTGATGCCAGGCCATGTTAGAGGAGGGCGGGGATGCGCCGCTGGCAGGTGGACGGAGGGCGGCGTGGACGGTCGCGGCAAGTGAACGGAGGGCAGCACGGATGGCGGCGGCAGCACCGCCAACCGGAGCAGCGGAGGAGGCGACGGGGGTGGGAGGCTCGTAGGTCTAATAGGCTCGAAAATAGATGGCTTATTCATCTCCCGGAAGCATATAGGAGCCCCCCGTGGCCCAGGGCAGCAACCTAACCTGCCATCCGCGCTTCGCTACCCAACTGCCACTAGGCCTTATTTATAGCCCGCCTGGTTCCCGCGAGGTTGGCCTAGCTAGACTTCATGTTGATACGGCCCATTATCCCATGGTGGCACGGGAGCTGAAGGTTAGGAACACCGTTTATTTTTTTCGTTTCGTTTCTTTTACATGTTCTTTCCCTTTGCAGTTTTCTACACTTTTCCCCAGATATTTTATATAACCATCTGAAAACATCATTCACTAACGAGTGTGCTATGGGTATATGCCAAGTCTCACGAGTCATGTATAAATATGTGCCAAGACAAGCGTCACAGTCACTGTTGTCCTATGTACCAAGACGAGCTGGGCGTTCGTTGCAACACAAGAATGTGCAGTCCAGGCGTCCAGCTGCTGCTACAACAATAGTCAATAGGGACCCGCCGCATCTCAACCGGAGCTGCACATTGCCCCTCCGCTTATATCTGCACCACAGCTTAACGACAACACAGAGAGACAGCAAAAGATAACCGAAAAGAACCTGCACCTCTGCAAGTCTGTATGTGATGCCAATGTGAGCACAACCACAGGGTCAGAGCACAACGGGCTATACAGAATACAAGCAAAACCTGTACATTTCAAGCCACATGCCTTACACATACCGGTAACAACAAGTAGGTGCATTGCAAAGAGACCTGTAATGAGGTATTCATAAATAAAGGAAACACCATACAGCTACCTCTTCCTTTTCTACTATTAACTACTACCACCACTACAGAACACCACTGGCGCTGCAGTTAAATACCACCCCAACAACGGCCCATGTCCCTGTTGCTGCTCACGTCCTAGTCAAAAGCATGGGGTTTGGCACAGAAAACCTGCCAGCAGAAAAGGCCCAAAACTTAACATAGTTTAGTATCATGGGAAAATCTCATTCTAGATTAAATATTCATATATATATGAAAATCATGTCTGTTCCAATGGCCACTTGCCAAATTATATTTATCGTTGGCAATAAGTTTTTTTGGCCTGAGGTGAAGTTACAGGGTTACAGCTATTTCTCTTGATTCCACAGGTTATTTTCTCTCAGCAGTTGACTCAGGCCACTTATCATGTATTTAGATATTGAGCAAAGTATAAATGCGGTTCCCCAATGCATGAACGACCACAACGAGCAGCATGGTATTGCAATAAACCATTTTAAATCATCAAATTCCATGAAGGCCTAAGACAAACTAGCATGTTAAGCCATTTAATTATGACATCAAATCAATCTGAGATTCTAAAGTAGTTCTGAAGACTCTCGATGTGCTCCACCACAATACAAAATTCCAGACCTTAAAGGTAAAGTACACTAGTAACAAAGAATATCTTATTCAATTTTGTTTATAGTTTGGGACACCTGTCAGATATTTCTCTTTCCTTTCTCTTAGCATAGATTGGTTTCAACTAAATCTGGTATCTTCTCTATACTAACCTAAGTTCAAAAGCAGGCATTAGAGAGTCACACAATCTCACTTTTTAGCAAATCCAGTGATACATCAAACCTATCAAGAAGTTCTAAGTAATATTAAAACATCTAGGATGCACTAAAGATACACTTAACATTAAACAAGCAATAAGGCAATCATGTTTATGCACATGACATTAGTTGATTAAGATAAAATGCTTCCTAAGCATTTCACTCAATACTAATAGCCCAACCAATTTTATATATGATGGAAGAAGCAGTGTGGAAAACAGTGAATTAACTCGAAACTATATGAGTGCAACCACTGTGATGCAACGCATTATATTTGCAATATAAAATATCAAATGAGCATTTGATACATCTTTTACAGCACAACAGTAAATGGTAGATTTGGCCATTATATTCAACATTGTCAAAGAAGGAGCAAAGTGTAACACGAGGGACTGAAGATTGTCACGTAACACCAGAAATTAACAACAGGTGATCATGTCCTAACCACAATGCCTACTGCTAATCTATCTTTCTTAGATGATTATCAGGGACTGGAAAGTTCAAAGCTCAAGTGGCTGGTCTACAGCAAAAGCTCGAGTACAAACTAATCTCCTAATAGAAACTTCGGAATCAAAAGTTTCAAGTACAAACTGTAGATAGAATAGATAGTGCATGAATATTACAATCACAGACACCTTAAAAGCCCAACACTCTGTCATGCATAGCAATAATTTCAGTATGCAGTCAGATGATTTAATCAATATACTCAGGACAACATATTGACTCATTAGCTTAATCTATTAAACCATGAACATAAAAGGGCAATATTATAAGTATATGCAAGGTTTATGTGTTAGTTCACTTGAAGGTGATCTTTCTTTGACAACAAGAAATGCTTCATTGAAATAAATTACTTAACTATACACTAAAGGCAATTTTAGGCTCTAATATCCGGATTAACTAAAACTGACACCAAGTGGGAGAGAATTACATATGTAGACAACAATTTAAAAATAAAACATGCACAAAAATCATCATAAATTACTCAGTGTACAATAAAGGCATTTAGGTTCTACTATCCAAATTAACTAAAACTGACGCCAAGTGGGAGAGAATTACATTGGTTGGCTATAGACTGCAACTGAAAAAAGAAACATGAGCATGTATCCTAAAGAAAAGGAAGCTTAAGCATGCAAATACCTGATTCAAGTCTTGATCACTCTTCCTTTGTGTCCTCAGAATCTGAGAAGGGCATCAGAGTGCATGAACCAATGATGTGCCCATTAAGGCATACATAGTACTCAACAGAATCATCATCCGCATCCAACCTCGTGGAGGCACTGCTCGGTATCATATTTGGTTGCATCAAGTGCCATAGCTTTGTTTTACAATAAGGACACACCTCATTCGGATGGAACGTTGCCTGCCTCTCAATCAACATTTTCTTCATATTCGACCCAGCAAATGACTTTAAGATACCCCGGAAGAGGCCCAAGTCACCTTCCTCACCCTGGTCAAGATGTTCACAAGACTCCGAGACATACAACACATCTGACCTGCACTGTGGTGGCAATAAGCTCTTCCCCAACGTCCTAGAAAAACGGGTCCTGTAGACAAAGTGCCCTGGGATTGGGACATGGATGTTACTAAACAGGTCTCCCCTAGGGCACCCTGAGCAATAGATAAGAAGCTTCCCTAGGGCTTTCCAGTTGCCATCGACAATATGGCTTCCATCAGAGTGCAAATCCTTCATCATCTTTGGTGCTCTAGCTTGGCAGAATTCCTTCCAGAGCACCCTCTTGGCGAATTCATCAAACCACTTACATACGCCGGAGAAGATAGCAATCATCTTTGGGTTCCAATTCATGTGTTTAAACACGAGATACATTGCATCCTCACTGATGTGGCCCTTGAGGCAAACACAGTTCGCGGAGTGCGTACAGCGGTGCCGCTTAACCACCAACTCCATTTCAGGCGATCAGGTCAATTGGGCCCAACTCTATATAGCCATTCAATCCTGCTCCTGCAGCAGTTCAGTACGACAGTTTGAGATGATATTCGTCATGGATTAACCAAACATTGAAACTAGCAATCACTAGATGATTAAACTAGTAAGTCAACTAGCAATCACTTCGATATTCTTCTGCTGCCAACATTACGAGGCCAATTTTTGGAAAAATAAAGAAATTCAGCAATATACGCGTAAAATTCTTAGGATTATGACCAGCTAGTACTATCAACCAACCTTTTCTGCCTCAAACATCCACTCATTAATATTAATACAACCAGTAAATGAGGCAAAAAAAAAGGTAATCTCTAGAACCAGTTACCAGTCAGAAGATGGTTGGTGCGGATCTCGCCGCAAGAAACGAATTGATCAAAGAACAAACCAGCCGGCAGAAGACAGACGAGTCCAGGCTGATCCTCAATGCAGCCAACAAAGAAATTCCCCACCCCCCTAAATGCAGACGGGAAGAACCGCCCAAATACCAGAGGAAACACCAGAGACGCATCAAAAATGCACATTTCCAGGCTGAATCGAGCAAAGAAACCTACCTGACAGCTCGGACGGTGCCAAGATCGCTGCTTCCTACCTCCCCGCCCCCGCCTCCGAACCTCCCGCCGGTGCGGCCGAAGCTGACGCGAGAAATTAGACGAACACCTCCGGGTGCTGGGCCCCTCTGCGCCCGCTGAGGTGGTGGAGAAGTGCAGTTTCGGTGGTAAGGGGGGCCAGTTGGTTGATGTCTCGCTTGATTGACGCCGCTCGCCTTCTTCCTGGCTCTCGGTTCTCAGAGGTCTCCCCTGCGCGGAAGGGAGAGGACGAGAGGAAGAGAGGGGAAGCACACGGAGATTTTTGTTTTGTGTTATTATTATATAGACATATAGATAGAGGGAGGCTATGTCTCGACTTTTACTCCATACGCGACCATACATATAATTCTTTGAAGTTGTCTGTATCGTATCAAATTTACCTAGATTCATTCATCGTTTTTCTAGAGAGATATCTTAACAAAGATTGCAAGTTATGCACCCTTTTACAAAAGATTTGAGGGAAATTCGCCTCTCATAAAACCGATAGGTTAGAAAAGAAAAGAAATGATGAGGGCCAACTCGATGTTAATTTTAAAAATAAATATGCTCTAAAAATTAATATTGCGATATCTTCTAACACGCGGCGTACGTGTAAGAAGAGCGGTGACACTTGTCGTGTGTTGTGATTGTTCATAAATTACGTGGCAACTTGTGGATACCAAGTGTCGTAGTACTAAGTTGAGATAGATACATCATTATGTGCATATTATTAGATAAGTTTTGATGTCTAGCTAACTCGACTTTAGTTGTAGAAACTGATACACTATCTAAAATCACAATTGATGTGAGAAGATATATCTCACGCCACCACTTCCACCACCATGAGACCACCCAACACGGTATCAACAGTAGAAAAAGGTGCAAACTACCGATCAGGACATATTGTCCTTTCCATTTTTTGCCTCGTGCATTTTCTTGTCTGAACTTTTAACACTTTCATGGTATTGTGTCACATCTACATGGATCTTCCATCCTGCTGCTTCCAATTATGTTTTATGATTCTCACCTTTGCCATGCCACGGCACAAGCTCTTACTCGCAATCTGATCGATGTTAGTTATGGAAACATATACACTTTCTACTATCACCAATGCTAACAAAGGATATGTCTCCCGGTAACCCTTAGCATGGCGTACTTACTCTAGGAATACATTCATATTTTAAAGTAAAAAACTTACCTTTATATGAAGGTGTACTTACTCTAGTTACATTATATACTATACAGATATATGGAGTTCTTTTTAAAAAATGCCTTGAGTGGATTCTGATTGTATTTTTTATAAAGTTCTCAATAAAACCAAAAAAAAGAAAGTAAAGATTTAAAGGCTTGGATCTTGACAAACAGATGGAGTGAATCAATACCGCTTTCTATATGGACATGACTAGTATGCCCAGCTAGGATGCATGGAAGTGTACTCTACATTGTCTAAGGGAGAATTTGGACCTCCACATGGAACAGAGTACCGGAACACTTGAAACTAACTAAAGCTCACCGTTAAAACTAGCATGTGCCAAGTTGTTGCTTTTTCTAGATGGTGTGTAACTGTCAAGGGCTGGTAGCGAGTGTACAATGTTTTGAATGGCCCTCTGTTAGCGACAGGGGCGTGCTCACACTGGCTCCACTGAGAGCTGTTGGATCAAAAACCAACGCTCGCGATTACTGAATACCCACGCGCTCGAACGGTCCAAGAGGGAGCTGACGGTCATAGTTGCTTTTCCTTTCCGCCTTTGCGTCCTTGGTCCATTCATGGACGTCAAGATCAGCAAGTTGCGAGCCGAGGATGACCAGCGAGATGCCAAGTCGATGGCACGCTTGTGGGCTGGGTTGCAGATGATGAGGGTATATTTGGGAAGATACCCATGCCGGCCAAGTTGGCTTGCTCACTTGCTGGTTGCTGCTATCATCTTCTCGCCTCGGCAGCCAAGCGACCAACCACTTGGCTCCCCGCTTGCCAAGTTGCTCCTGCGCCCCTAATAATGTCGCAGAGAAAACAACGATCTTCAGCTTGCTTTCGTGAACACTTGGGCAGTGCTGGCACTCTGCTCGTTGCACCCTCTTGTTCCTATGACTGGATGTTCATACACTGCCCTAGTCAAGTACTGTTAGTTCACACTTTACTTTTCTTCATTTTGCTGTCGTTTTCAGAATGCAATTCTGTTCACCTGCCAAATACGTAGTTGTAAGACCAGATGATTCGTCGGCTGGCCGAAAATAAATTTGCAGAAACTTCCAGAAGTAAAGCTTCAGATACGCCGCACACCATGCCATTCCAAGCACTCCGGCTATGACTAGCTGCAACTGATTCCCAATATGATTTTGGACATCAGGTTTGGAGCATTGTAATTGTGCAACAAAACGGATGTCAACGGCATCAGAGCACACTGATCGTTTGGAATGCAACAGAGAGGCCTTTCCATGCAAACTTGAGGCAATCACCTGACATCTAGTCGAAGCCAAAACATTGCAATAACATTTGCACTTACAACAAATACTAGGGGGTTCGGTTACACAGATCAAACAATAGCATTGAGATTTCACCTAACAAGGAAATCTCAAGCAAATATTTCTCTAACAAGCCAGTCTAGGCTTGGATAGGCAAAATACAGTATCAAGAACGAGGGAAGTGCAAACAACACAGTGATAAGGATGTACAATAACAAGACCGCTGCGCTGGCAGGGATCGCATACAGCACTATGAGGAGGAAGATGAACACCAGGGGAAACTTGGCAGTCAGGTGAACCAGGAATGACAGCGACTTGCGCAGCGAAGCTTGCACCCTCTCAGAGTTCAGGAGAGGGATCCCATGGTTGGCATGATTTGCACTGGATGTGTCAGCCTGTGGCGGGAGGGGCCGTCGAATGGGGTTTGCATAACCTGCATTTCCATTTGCTCTGCTGCTGCTGCTTGGCAGCCATGGAGTATGTTGCTCACTATGAATAACAGAGCGTGATCGTGCACGCTCACCATTCATCCCCTCAACCATCCAAAGGAGGAAGTAATTCTTGCGTGGGAATATGAGGTTCCCTTTGTAAAATATACGGAGTGACAGAAGGTTGCACCAGGGACAGCAGATGAAGAACGGAAGCTGGATTGGCACCGTTGGAACTTTGATGATAGCCCATTGAAGGCCTAGGATGCAGTTCTTGCACATGCTGTGGCCGCACCATAGCACATAAGGCACGTTCTCCACTATGTTGAAAGATTCCCAACATATTGGGCATTCCAGACCTTCTTCCCTGCTTGTGCATGAGGATGCCTCGTCATCAGAACAAGCAGCACTGGGAGAGGCGCAATTTGGAGGACATCTCTTTGCCAGCCCAGATGTCCAAGCATTTGATGCAAAACCCCACATTTCAGAAAGCTACCTTAAAGACCCTGATTTGACTTGCATAAAAAATTCACTTAGGGGTAGACCTGAAAGACAAAGTACATCATGTATGAGGACAATGGCAATAAAAAAAGAGAGAACCAAATACCAAAACAAAACCAATGTATAGCTGATGTTAGCATTTTACTAAGAGGGAAGACGGAAAACCAATATGCATAACAGAAGCACATGTTCAGGAGATAAGAAACAACTAACTAATCAGAGATCAGCATAAAGTCACAGACACAAGGGTCTTTTAGATCCATTGCTTGCCTTGTGCAGCTAGGCAGGGGAAAACTAGGCCACACGAGCAGAGGCTGATAGAAGCATGTTAGCAGTCCTAGTTGTTTTTTTCTATTGCTTTGACGTCACAGAATAGATACTAAAACAAGTAGGTTTTTGTGTCTAACTAACCAACACATTGCTAGGCAAGACTAGATGAGCAGCTGCAGGAGCAAGCAAAAGAGCTAAAAATGAACAAGTTTATCTGCTCATCACTAAGCAAGTTTTACTAAAGCATGACTGCACAGGATACTCGACAGTACATAATAGCACAGAAGAAACCTTCTGCCTTTCATAGATATATGAATTTAATTAACAAAGTGATGGTAAAACTGGAACTTTATAAGACGGTTAAGATATGAGGTCACTTTTTTTCATGTCATATTAAAGAAAATAGAAGAAGCGAGTGGAAGGCATTCGAATCATGTATGATAGGCAAACAGTTAAAATGTCTGGACCTTTTTTAGCTTGAAAGCTAATATGAGTTAGACATGCATCAGTTATGTTCTGTTTCATATCACTTACCAATGTATCCTTGTTGCAAGAATTTTTATGTATAAAAGAAACATTGTGCAGCTGACTTAAAACTCAGCTCCTAACTTCAACTAGGGCACATCATTCGCATATGGCCTGATGGCAACCCAAATAAAACAGGGACCCAAGAAGTCTCTGGAGAAACTGCGCAGGCAAATGGCATCTATGTTTATCAGGAACTGGCACTCTGTTTAAAATCTTCATTTCTGTTAATTTAAAATCGAGTAGCATAATTATGAAACAACACTTCCAACAGGTCAATAAAAATTGACATACCTAACATAAGTAGTTCCATTTTGCAAATGAAAAGATTTTATCCAACTAAAAGTTCGTAAATCAAGATCGATTGTAGAAACTTATTCTAAAAAGCCTATCATACACAATTCAACAATCCACTATTACTATAGTATACGTTAGCAGCGCTGATGAGCAGCAGATCTTAACAAACACGAGAACTTATGAAGCCATATAAACACTGAGTTTTTCATATCACGAGTGTGATGTTTCATGTTTTCCTTTTTTAAAAAAAGGCACAATTCATGTTACGAAATGAAACATGCTGTGACACACTTGAAAGTAAATACTTTAAACAAACAAATAATAGAGTGCAGAGTGCAGACTTTTATCTGATTATCTGAGAAAAGTAACAGTGGCTGCAGTTATCTAAAATTCTTCCTGAAACGCTTTATCAAGAGCTATAATCTTTTGGACCATGCAGTTATTTTGACTTTCTACAAATAAGAACATGCTGCATGCAAACAGATTCCTTTGGGCTACTAATAAGAAGCAAGCAAGGCATGGTGTGCGCACAAAAAACAAAATGCCAACAACATCCTCCCCTAGAATTTCTTTCGCTGAAGTAACCTAGTGATAGCTAGGAAAAAGCAACAAAATAGTTTATTGGTCATGCTAGAAGGCCCAGAATCCACTTTCATTATTACTAATAAATAAGAAATATAAAGCCACAGAACTAGGTAGAGAACCGGTCTTTATAGATCCTGGAAGGATGCAATTGGAGAATATGTCCAGATCTGAACGCTATCAGCAATTGCGCCTACAGAGTTACAGACGCCAAGGTAAGCTTAGTTACTTGGCTACACTGTTATGCTTTCAGGACACTTGGTTAAACTGTTAACATCTGGAACAAGGTACGAACCTAACTCCCTCATGTATGCATGTGTTTGGATGGAGGGTTCATGAGGGTTGGGATGGGTTCGACCCAGATCGTCCCGCGTTTGGATGGAGTTCCATGTGGGTTGGGACGGACCTGGATAGGAATATTCTGCCCAGATGCGGGTTGAACTGATCCCTTCGAAACGAGGGGAACAAACGAACCCACTTCGTCCCGTCAGCGCGGTCTCCCTCCGTGTCACGAGCGAGGGCGCAGGGCAGCGTGGATGAGCGGCACAGAGGCCGGCAGCGGGCGAGCGGCCGGTGCGGCCGAGCGCGAGGGAGCATGGCGGCGGCCATGGAGGGCGAGAGGTGGAGCGCCGCACGGCGAGGCGGGACACAGCGGGGGTAAAGCAGGCGGCGGCGTACGGTGAGAACGCGGAGGTGGAGGAGCTGGAGGGAAAGGTGGGCTTCCCTGCGGAGGAGGCAGCAGTGGACGGCAGCGTAGTCGAGGAGGCCCAGCGGGCGGACGCGGCGCTGCACTGCTGCAGGCCTCCTCCGCAGGGAGGCCATGCCATGCGCCGGCAGCCCGTGCCGTGCGGTGCGTGGCAGTGGAATGCCGGGGGCGGTAGCGACACAACGCGGCGAATCGGGCAAGATTGGTGTGGGGAATCTGTGCCACGAAGGAGACGACAGTGGCAGAGAGTGGGGGAGGTTAGGGAGCGGCGCGGACGTCGACGCGGAATTGCCGAATTGCTGCACAGGTTTCGGCAGCCGCGTGGGTGGCCGCCATGCGCAGGAGATGCAGTGGGCACCTGGATCCTGAGTCAGACATTCCCAGCCTCCACGCGAGCTCAAGTTGCGGCCGCGCGCTCATCCCTGATCCTAGGCCCAGGCAAGCAAGTGCCTCTGGTCTGTGATGAGGAAGCCACAGAGGAACGGAGCAGAGTGCCAGCCAGCAGAATCAGCGCGGCGGCAGGGGCCGGCATGCAGGAGCAACGCGACGGCACGAACAGGGAGCGGCAGGAGCGGCACGGCACGTGCGCCCGAGGAAGAAGAACTGGCAGTCGATGATAGGTGGGTCCCATCGATGACAGGTGGGTCCCACAGCTAACGGTGTCAAATTGCCATCCATTCTACTCACCTCGTCCCTCGAACCAAACAGAAAACTGGGTTGAACCCATCCTCCTCAACCAAACACGAAATGGGTTCACTCCAACCCAAAAAATAGGGATAGATCCAACCCAACCCACTTGGTCCCCGAACCAAACACATGCTATATTTCCTGGATACAATGTAACTGATTGTTGCATGGGAGAACTTGTGACGTTCAATGGAAACCGTACCAAGTCCAATTTAAAAAGTTGTTAACTTGTTATAGTCTAACCACAACTAGAAAAAATTCAGTCCATATGTTTTTAAATTGATCGAATTCAAGTAATCAAACAACCTGTTGGAACTCTATGATGACAATCATTACACTCTAGTAGAACTATATGTGAGGTAGGCTCCTGATACATGTGGACTTTCAAACAGTTACTCTACAAAAAGAAATTCAGCTTACCAACGCTACTTGGCAAGGCAAGTGATGTTGTATACGGTGCTAATGTATGTCAGACAACTCTTTCCCCATGAAAATTAGCAATTTGATTCCTTTTTCCACTTATGTGATATCTGGTTCCTTATTAATTACTAATTAAAGAAAAATAATTCAGTGCCAGGACACATTTATGCAGAACAGGCTTGCTTGTCCCTCATCCGTGCTTATGTGTGTAACCACATTCAAACTCTCTCAATGCAATCTAACGCGCAGCTAGCCTAAGAACACCTTATCATTGCATCATGGGCGCCTTTTTTTTCTACCACTTTCTACCGAGAAAATTGGATATTTGGGACTCCGAATGTTGTGCTTCGCAGTTTTGCGATCCCTAATGTCGACTTCGCAAAAATAGCTCTCCAAACATATGACACTTGATTTTCTTGCCATTGTGTGTATTTTCTCTCTTTTCTAGTATTTCTCCATGTATTTGGCACATGTTTGGACAATATTGCCCTTCTGTGTTTTTTGCACCACGTACTTTCTGGCCGCCGCTAACGCTTTGTATTCTCTCCCGATCGCGACCTAGGCGCCGCCCCTCTAACCTTGGCCGCCGGCCGCCGCCCCATCGCCGGTCCCCGCCCTGCCCTTGTCCAGGCCACGCCAGCCGCCGCCCCGCCCTCCTCCAGCCTGTCCGAGGCCGCTCGCAGCCACGCAGCGCGCCCGCCCTGGCCGAGGCCGGCGCCACCCTGGCTGAGGGCGCCGGTGGCCTGGCCGCGCCTGCCCTGGCCGAGGCCGGCGGCACCCTAGCCACACCTGCCCTTGCCGAGGACGGTGGCAGCCTGGCCACACCTGCCCTGGCCGAACCTAGCCTGGCCGAGGCCGCCGACGGCCTGGCAGCGCCCACCTCTGGCTGTGCAGCGCACGCGCCCAGATCTGGAGCGGCCGAGGACAGCTTAGTGATGCCCTTAATTGTTATGCCAAGGTGATGCCCTTAATTGTTTCTGTTATTGTTCGTGTTTAGTACTCGCAATCATACAGTTAGTGATAGATGTGCCCTTAATTTTTTGTGCATAAAAATGATATGCACAATTTTTTTTTTGCCCAGGTGGAGGCGGCCAGCCAGCCTGCCAGCCCAGGCGCAGGTGGCGGCGGCGGCCAGGAAGGCACGTCGGGAGAGAAAAACGGGAGACAAAAGGTACGTGGTGAAAAAAACACAGAAGGGCAATATAGTCCAAACATGTGCCAAATACAGGAAGAAATACTAGAAAAGAGAGTACATACACACAATAGCAACAAAATTAAGTGTCACATGTTTGGAGGCCTCTTTTTGCAAAGAAGCCTATTTTTGCGAAGTCCGTGTTAGGAATGGTAAAACTGCCGAGCGCGACATTTGGAGTCCCAAATATCCAATTTTCTCGTTTCTGCCCACAGATCAAAGCTTCACACACTCCAACCGAAAAAATCTATCCAACAGTCCACAACCAAATCCCGTTCTTCATATACTGGAAACACAACCGCTGGACATCGGATCGAACAGCCGAATCACATTTGGCGCAGCAGGAATCAGACGACGCACGCACGCATGGAAGCTGGAAGCCAAGGAGGAAAGTAAAAGAAAAAAGGACGGCCATAGTGCTCCTATCCAGGTTAGCAAGCGCCCAAATCCGTCGCGCCTGAACTGAACCCATGAACCGCTAAATTCGTACCGATTCCATCAACACGGAGCGAGAGACGGCTGGGGCGCAGGACGCGTACCTGTCTCGGCGAACCCCGCAGCGTGGACGGCCTCGACCCCGGCACCGGAGACAGGCCCCGCTGCTGGCCGGAGAAGAAGCGCTCGACCCAATCTGCTCGTCTGAAGCGAAGGGGGCAGGGAGGCCCAGAAACGTCGTAAGGGGAGGCGCTCGAATCACATCAAAGGGGGAGCTCCCGCGTCGGGACTCACCTGCAGCGGCGGGACGAAGGGAGGGAGGGAAGGTGGGAGACGCCGCGGCCGCCGCCGTCGCAGCTCGGCTCGCGGAGGGGAGGAAACGAATTGGGGATCTGCGGCGCGCCGGGGCGGGGGCGGGGTCGCGGAGGTGTGGATGGTCAGTGGCAAATGGAAGGAAGGGGCTGGCTGGGTTTGGAGGGTTGGGCGGCCGCCATGTGGATGCGGTCCACAGGTCTGCCTGGGTGTGGGACCCACACGTCGCAGCCCACGTGTCCATTACGTGGGTGCCACTCTGAATTTTTTTTCCAGGAGCTGTCAGGCAACCATGACGATCTACGGTACAAATCACCTGCTCTCGAACCCTCCCTCCCATAAAAAAAATAAAATTGTGTGTTTAAAAAATCCCACAAAAAGTACAATTGTAAAGATGGGATCCCACACATGCCTAATTAGGTGGTGAGATTTGATTTGCACGCTAAAACTAATTATATGACCTTTTCATAACACTATTAATCTGTCTGAAAATAACTAGAATTGCACTCTTTATAGAACGGAAAGAACGGAGGAGTTGCACTCTTTATATAACAGGAAGACGGAGGAGCAACTAGGACTAGATTAAAGCTAGGTTTGGTTACTATAGGATTTATTATAAATCCCGGTACATCGGATGTTTGATGCTAATTAGGAGTATTAAATATAGATTAATAACAAAATAAATTTCATAACCTCTAAACTTTTTGCGAGACGAATCTATTAAGCATAATTAGTCCATAATTAGCTCATGTGATGCTACGGTAAATATGTGCTAATTATGAATTAAGTAGGTTTAATGGATTCGTCTCGCGAATAAATTCTAGGCTTATGCAGTTAATTTTATAATTAACTTATATTTAATCTTTCTAATTGGTATTGAAATATTTAATATGATTGGACTTATTATAAGCATCTGAAATCCAATAAAATCCAAACACAGCCCCTTGTTTTTTGCTCACGTACACGCAGAGAATTCACGAACTCCATCCTCGCTCACCTCCGTATGCATCGATCAGTCTCCAGCCTCACTACTGGACAACAAGGCTCCATGGCTCGAAAGGTTCACCAAAGCAGGAGAGATGCCCTCTTTGTAACCAGGAGTAGGGCAGGAAAACATGCAAGACTCGCTGAGCTGAGCACGTGTGTCTTCGCCGCCAGACCCACACAGGTTTGGTTTCCTTTGCTGCAACAAGTTGGTCTCCAGGATTTGGCGCCAATGTTAGAAGATGATGTGCTCAGTGCTTGGTAGCCCGGCCACTAAAAAGTGGCTTGAACCCTCTGATGGCTCTTGGTGCTTGGATAATTTGGAAGCATTGGAATGATTGCTTCAATGGCGCATCTCCGAGTGTTCAGCGAGATCTCAAAGATTTGCCGGCTCAGTCTGAAGATAATCGTAGAGGTAGGATTTGCATATGTGTGTTTATTGGGGTGAGTGTGCATGCGTTGCAAGTGTCTGAGTTGTACTGTGTAATTAAAAAAAATGTTCAGCGAGACTATGCTTGTTAGAGAAGAAGCATAGCTTTGGGGCTTGGTTGGAGCCAGAGGCAGTAGCAAATCTATAATTTGAAGTTAGGGTGGTCCAACAAGACAAATAAATACATTTCAAACATCTTCTAATCCATTATTCATAAAACTTGCCTAAAAAAGCTTACAGACTTCAAATAAGATTACAAAACGATTGCTGCAAGTAGCAAGGTATATCGATAGAATTGATTTCTATGATACAAGCTACAAACCTAAACTACATAAATTAAATGCGAATTACTTGATTATCTTGCAGGCAGCAAGCTTGCATGCAAATTACAATGTGAATGTGCTGTCAGCTGTGGACGTGGGGTGAAGAAGGTGCTTCCTGTTATCTGTTGCTGCATACTTGCTAGGAGCTAGCGGCCGTGCTGTGCTGCGTCACGCCGGCCAAGGGCGCACGCGCCTGCAAGGGAGCTGTCGCACGCGTCACGTGGGGCGATGGCTAGCCCCCGGACGCGGGATGCTAGGATCCTCGTTGTCGTAGGCATGCAGCTCGCGCCCGTGCCTTCCATCCTAACCATTGCCGATTGCCAGCCGCCACGTGCCACACTGCTGGAATCGTTGAACTCGTTAGGGCACGTACAACGGGTGTCTTTTTCTCATCTCCATGATGGCCATTTTTCATAACCCCCCCCCCTCCCACCTAGCCGAGAGACGGGCGCTCCGTCGCCTCGCGAGACGACAGCCATCTCCCGTGCTCCGAGGCGGAACCGATGATCGCAGCTCCGTTGTACGGCCTCATCTCCTAGAGGCGACGGTGCGCTCGGATCCCGCGCGCATGCAATAGATTTGGGCGCGTGCGGGAGTTTTCCGCGCCAAATCCATCTCCGCCTACCATATCTCCCGCCTCCCAGTGTCATCACTTTCCCCCAATCCGCCTCATCCATCTCCACCTCGCACTCTCCTCGTCTCCGATTTGGGTGCGCCCGAGATGTCCACGCTGGCCGCAGCTTGGAAGAAGAAGGGATCCACGCCGTTAGCGTAGATGCGGCGGCGGCCCCAGCCCATACCTTAGGTCGCGGTGGCTTCTCGGCGGCGACAGCTCGCTCCCTCAGTCGTGGTGGCGGCTCGGCACCAACGGCCCGCTCTCTTGGACGTGGTGGCGGCTCAGCAGTGGCAGCGACCCGCCCAACCAACGGTGTTGTCGGCATGGGCACGGTGACAGTGCCATCCTCCATGGATGGATCCAGCGGAGGTGGCTTCCCCAGCTCTTCGTCGTCCATGGATGGATTTCTGTTCCCTCCTTCACCGTCTCCAGCTTGGTTTGATGCGGCCGGCGGTGATCCCTCTTCTCCTGGATCATGGTAATCACTCAAAACTCATAGATCACAGTGCACTTTTTTCCTGTAATTATTACTCCACAATATTATGTGCTGGTATTGTATGCTGAATCATGGTTTGATGCTGGTATTGTGTGCTGAAAATGTATGCATTTTTCTGTGATTATTACTCTACAATATTGTACCTGATAGTAATATACAGTCATTAGTCTGCAAATGGTTTGATCCTACCTGATAGTAATATACAGCTCATGCACTTGCCTAGTTCCAGGAAAATCATATCTGTTGATTCATTAGCATATGATTTTTTTCTGAAAACAGAACTGTTCATGTGTGTCTGCTTATGGTGATTATCTATCACCTCCTGAAGGACAGATATGAAAGTTGTGTGTTTGCTTATGAATTTTTTCTGAAAACAGAAATAATATCTATGTTTCCTGCAGGGACAAAGATCCACGTCCATCCGGTGGTTTCATGGGCTACTTCGGAAATCAGCCACACAACTTTCATTTGGTTGGTGCACCTATTTATAACAGCCCTTTGAATAGACCACTGTCCGCCAACAATGATGCTAGTTCGCCGCCTGAAGTGGAAATCTTACTTGGCTAGCCTTACAATGACAATGACAATGTTAGGACTGAGAGGAGGATCCTATGGACAGATGAAGAGGATCTTAGATTGATGAGTGCTTGGATAGAACATTCAACAGACTACCTATAGAGCTGATAAGGGTGGTAACCAATACTAGGGTGTGGTTGTTGAATCCTGCAACAAGACTACCCCACCTCTTCGAAAAAGAAATCTAAAGCAATGCAAGGATAGATGGCACAAGATTAACAGGTGGATGGACCTCTTTGAATGTGCTTATGTAAAGGCTCGCAGAGTATTTACAAGTGGATATTCCGATCAAATGTGGATTGATGCAGCCCACAAGTTCTATGTGGAGGGCACAAAGATGCAAAGCTAGGACCCTTTGTTGGGATTGAGGTTTGGAAAACTTGCCAGAAGTGTCAAAGTGGAAAACATACAATGAAAAGCTGAGGAATGTACGTAAAAGGAAATCATTTCACCTTGAAGGAGACTCACAGGAACATGATGAAAATTCTGATGAGATGCCAAAGCGACCAATGGGTCAGAAGGCAGCTAAAAAGGCAGCAAAAGACAAGTCAAAAGGCTCCAGCAGTGATGACGATGGTAGCTCAAAGGAATCTGCTATTGATCTAGACAAATTAGATAGATATAGGAAATTTCAAGAGGAAACAAATGCAAACCGCATGAAGATATTGGAACTGCAACAAAAGCTATCATCTGAGAAGCTTGAGACCATAAAAATTGCGCACCTTACAGCACAAGAGAACAAAGAAGGAAAGAAGCTTGAGAAAGAATCAAAGATGATGGAGGCTTATAACAACCTCATCTCACAAGATACAAGTTCGATGTCCGATGCGGAAAAGGCGGAGCAAGTTGTTGGCATGAAGTATCTTAGGAAAGCCCTTTTCCTGAAACTGTCTGAACAGGTAACTTGAGCAACCTATACATGTTAAACAATCACTTTCATTGTTGCCAACTTGACATACATATATGCACTATTTTGTGTAGGGTTTTTTTTGGCGGAGCTAGGATATGAGGACTTGATCCTATCTGTTATTGAAACTTGATCCTATCTTTTAGTGAAACTTTATCCTATCTTTTAGTGAAACTTTATCATATCTGTCCAGGAACAGAGCTTGTTGAATGTGTCCAGGAACTTGCTATTTTTTTTCTGAATGTTAGCTATTATCTTATTATGGTTCACTGCTATTTTTTTCGAATGTGAACAGAGCTTTGCTAGTATCAATTACATTCATAAATGGTCACTAGTGCTTGTCACTAGTGCTCCACTAGCATCAGTTACATTCAGAAATGGTCACTAGCGCTCCACTAGTATCAGTTGCTAATTGGGCGTTTCTACTATGTATGTGAATGTGTTAGCTATAAAATGGTGCTAGTTTCATCCTGCCACTATACATTTCTCCCTTCCACCACCCTGCTATAGTTAGTTCCTATGGAGCCGCATGATGAAGAAAACGAGGTGCAAGATGCCGAAGACTTCGATCCTACAGAGGTGCTCACCATCGAAGATATGCTAGCAGAGGATGAAATCTTAGAAGATATTGTAGCAGAGGAATTCAAGGCCAACATCGATGAAGAAGCATCAGCTGTCGCTGTCAACAGAGTGGACCAAGGAGGAACATACCAAGGAATCGAGAAGCAGGTCATGAAGATCTTGTCGCTAATTATTTTTCTGCAAATCCTATCTACACCGATGAGATGTTCCGTAGAAGATTTAGGATGAATAAGCCGTTATTCCTATATATCATGCGCACATTTAGTGATTGGTCTCTTATTTCACCCAAAGACCCGATGCAACCGGTAGAGATGGATTTTCACCACTTCAAAAGTGTACGGCTGCTATTAGGATGCTAGCTTATGGAACCTCGGTTGATCAACTTGATGAGGTGTTAAAGATTGCTGCTAGCACTTGTTTGGAGATTTTGGGAGCTGCTAGCACTTGTTTGGAGATTTTGGGAAAAATTGCTGAAGGAGTGATTGAAAATTTGAAGAATATCTACACCCTCCAAGAAGCGATGAAATGGAAAAAATCTTACGAGAAAATGAGGCTCGTGGTTTTCCAGGAATGCTGGGAAGCATCGATTGTATGCATTGGGTGTGACACTCAGTTAAATAGCATGGTCATACTCTAGATCTTTAGTGTGTTGTTATGTACAAAATGTAGCAAAAGTGTGTTAAAAATCTTAATGTTAAGAAAAAGTGATTGTTTATATAATTATATTTAAATCAGGGTCCTTTTGTGCTAAATGGGTGAATATAGAGGGTAGAATTCAAATGTAAGAGGGTTATTTTGCAAAAGTCCAAAACTTGTGTTTAAATCGCAAAAGTAAGTGAAATCACCTTTTGGATTTATGTGTAGTGTAGTTTTATTTATAGGATTTACATAAAGTTTGAAAACTTTGCTAAGTTTCATGTTAATTTCAAAATTGTTGCCCTTCTACAGATGAACCCTAAAGCAAAGTTGTAGATCTTGAAAAACCCTGCACTTTTGCTTTTGGGCCCATCTACATTTGAGCTTTGGTTTGAAAGTTATATGTGCATTACAGTGAGGCCCCTATGTTTTCTACTTTTTGCAACCGGGTCCTCCATCGTCTTCCCCGAGCCCCCGATCTCCTCTGCCCCTCTGCGCGCGCGCGTGACTCCTGCCGCCGGCCGCCCCCGAGCACCTGCAGCTCTGCGCCATCCTGATCTCGCTCCACGCGTCGCCCGGTCCCTTCTCCCACCGCCCGCGTTGCCCTCGCTGGCCGTCCCTCTCTCTTCCACGTCGGGCAGACGCTCCCGAGCGGCCGCCACGCCGCCCCGTCGGGCACGCCGGCGCCGCCCACCACTTTGTGCCTGGCCGCGTGATCTCTCTCTCCCTTTCCTTCTCTTCTACCAATCGTGCGCTGCTACAAAACCTGGTCGAACCCCCTCTCCCCGGCTGCTTTGCCTTTTCTTTCTTCTCGCGACACCGGAATCCGCCCGCATTCCTCGCCGGCGTCCACCGCGATCCCTCCACCCCGACCAAATCCCTTTGGCCTTTTGCTTCCTCACCTCCTCCCCTAACCCCCCAACTTGATCCAGCCCAACTCCAGGCACCCCCTCGCCGGAATCACCCCCACCCCGAGCCGCCCCTCACCGGAGCCGCCCGGGCTTGACCTCGCCGTCGACAGCATCCCTCCGCCACCTCCTCGGCCGATCCAAGTACGAAGATCACATCCCCAACTCCCCCTGGTGCTCGTGCGCGCGTTAGTTTCCCCTGTTCGCCGGCCCTTCGCCGGGAACGGCGATGCGCCGCCACGGCCGCGCACCTCCCCGTCGTTGGTCCCGTTCCACTGTCGCCCGTCGTGCACGTTCACCTCCAAAGTGTTCCCTAGGTCTTGTAGCCCGTGCCAAGTTAGCCCCTCCCCACCGGAAAGCTCGCCGCCGGCGAGAACGTGCTTGAGCCGATCGGCCGGCCGTCGTCAAGGTCGGGCAGGGGCACATCTGCAAATAGGAATCTCGTTCCAGGGACCCCAGCGCAAAAATACCGAGACCCCCCAAGTCTGTTGTTATTTCATGTGATTGATGTTGCTGTCTTGTAAAATTCGTAGGAAATTGTAGAAAAATCCAAAAATTGCAAAAATAGTTTTGTTGGAAATTAGATTTCAAACCCTACAACGTTTATTAATGAAGTTTAGTTTGAAACTAAATACTTTTGTATCTATTTCAAATCTAAGATTAAGAGGTATTTTGTGTATAACTTCTACATCTTAGCTTTGTTTCTTATGATTTTTAGCATGTAACTTCTTTAGGCTATGTGTAACCTTGTGTAAAAGTTTCAAACTTAGCTTTTTTTTTAGCTCAACTTCTTTTAAATTTAAGGCAATTCAAATTTGAAATATTTTGAAATTAATTAAGCAATGTTCCTTAGGCTTAATTAATTAGATCTTGTAGTCATGATCTAGTGTGTTGATAATTAGTCTATAATTACAATTTTCAAGGCTATATAATTCTATTTACCTAAGGTTTGAATTTAAACTTGAAGTTTGAATTCAAATTCAAATGTTTTAGTCTCTGTTTACAATAAATTCAATACTATGACCATAACCTAAGTATAAATGATAGTTCAAAAGATAAAATCCCCCTTGTTTCATGAGTTCATGTGTATTAAGTCTTGGATTGCAAATTTATTGTGAAATAAAAATATTTGACTCAAACACCATCTCAAATAAATTGTTGCATATCATGTAGAATCAACGACTCTCGACGATGGAGACTACGAGTTGGTCTAAGGACAGGACCAAGGGTTTTCTGAAGACCCAACACACGTCATCGAGGAACTAACGGAAGCCCCGAACCAAAGTTCGGAAGCCTCTGACACTCCTGCCCCCACCCCCACTCAAGAAGGCAAGCCTCGGTGCATAACCCAGTATTTCAAATTACTACATTATGCAATTCTATACTTATATATTATGTCTTGCATTAAGTCTAGGAGTCGAAATGAAACCCTAGATGCATGGATACTAGAAATCCAATGTATTGTACCCGAGTCCTTATTGGATAGATGCTCCGCTAATAGGACCGGTAGAAGTCGGGTGATTTCCTATCACTCGCGCGATATAGGAGTTGCTTGTTTACAATTCTGCAACCACTATAAGGATGATGGATAGGGTCATGTACTGTATCATGACCGGAAGGTTTACCCTGTCTGTTTTGTTAAAAATGGTTAAGGTCGCAGTGTGTGGTAGTGGTGGCTAAGCGTTTGAAAGTACTAGCCACATGCCGCGAAATATGGTAAAGCGGTAAGCCTAGTAACCAATCGGCCCGGCAAGTGGACATACCTCCCACCACTCGTAAATTGGTTTTTCTCACGCACCGGCGTGTGGGAGTACGTTCTGCAAGGCAGATAGGAATACGGGATCATGTAGTCGCGCTACAGACGTATGTCCTGCACAATTGGTGTGCGTACGGTCCTTCAGTCGCTTGTGGTGGCCTGCTCCACGACCCGAAATGAAAGGCAAACGGTTGCTTCGAAATGATCTTTGGATGTTCCAAGCGTGTGAGTTAGGTTTACCTTGCAAGGTTGAAATTCGATTCAGAATCGTCCGTTTCTCGTGGAAATTGAGACTTATCCCTTTTGCCACATAGAGTAAGAAGTGTAATTATTGATGGAGTAATCCTGATGAATAATAATCTCTACCTTGCCTGCCTAGTGTAGGTGCTAACCTAGAATGGATAACCAACTAGACTATGAAAGCTAAAATTTGAAAATAGTTCATACTCTTTGTTGCTTTTCAGCTGAAAATAAACCCAGAGTCTCTACAATGCTTTCATGAGTGTAGTTACGGGCTAAAGTATACCCAAACCCGGATAAGCCTTGCTGAGTATTAGAATACTCAGCCTTGCTAGTATCTTTTCAGGTATAACCTTCGAGAATCCCACGGACAATCCTGCATGGCCAACGTCTATTCCTTTTGGCTGATCCGTGGCGTGGGATCCGTCCCCGGCTGGCAGTGACCCTCCTGAGTGACACCAGGCCTTGGGCTGAGCATGGTGTCCACTTTTGCGACGTGTGTAGTCGCGTGTTCTTTTCCTTCCGCTGTGAGTATGGACAAGTTGTTCGGCTTGTCAGTTTAAACACGGTTTGTATAAGTTTTACTTAAGTTTGAACCTGGTTTGTAATAATGTTTGAATATTTGTAAATTAAAAGTTGATGAGCTATTCTGTGATTGTAAACTCGTCTTCGTACGAGGTAAACCTGCTTCGACCTTGTTGAACCGTGGTTGTATCGTGCGGAGACCCGACAGACTAATGGATTGTTCCGTTTGAAGTGCGTTGGGTTAATGCCAGCTGTATAACGATCATTAGCGCACTTGAGCCGGAATATTTCAGACGGTTCTGCCACAGTTGGTATCAGAGCCGTAGGTTTAATTTTACATCTGGAATAGCTCTTAAAAAGTATTTTCAGGATAAAACTGGTCCAACAAATGAATTTACAAGGTACGTTGGATCCGTTAAGGTTGATGCCTAGAATGTAAAGCCCTAGGGACTTATATGGGGATTTACAGGTGGCTACCAGAATATGTATATATGTATAGATAGTTCTGACTTGAAGCACTACTTTTTGTCAAAATTTAAATTCATGTACAACTCAACCTTACTTTTTGTAACGACACCGACGATCGTGATGTAAGAAGGTAAGGATTCTCAGCTAACTGGGGAGTTAGCCTTCCCGTCGGTGATGCGAACCGAACGCTGTTTCTCAAGCAGTGGCCTACTTGAGATGCTGCCAATATATCAACTTAGGTTGATCATATTGGGAGCATATGGTTCGGCGCAGGGTATGGCGATCGCTGTTCATACCCCCCGCATTTGCGGTATCCCCGTGAATACGTTGTTTCGATGACGTATGTTAACGTTGTCTGTACGGTGATAATTGTACAGATGCTGTTTCTACAGTGAACAGTACTGTTTGGGGACGCTTTCATATCGTGCTGCCATGAAAGGTTCATGATATATATATATATGTGATCTTTTGCAGGTACACTAACCACGATTAATAGGTTAAGACAGATAGGATTTATCGATTAGTTATATAGTGAGAGACGTATATGTATGCCACCGAAATTAACCACGTAAGTCCGAAGGTAATTGGCAGTTGTTTTGGTTGTGAGGATGAATAGTACATGCCTGTATAATTCATCACCGAACAAACGAATGTAATGTTTGTTTAATTCTGTTAAGGATAAATAGTGTGTTGTTTATCTTTAGAAGGAGTTGATAGGGATTCTCATGATAGATTTAAGTTGGGTATCTTAAGGTACTTTAGACATTCATCTGATTTCCAGTCTTTGCTGTTATCAGAATTGATTATCCCGTTCTATTTATCTTGTGATTTTTTTTAACAAGGTAAAAAGTCTCACCATTTGCATTCCTGTTGCAGATGGCAGCCCCTCCTAACATCTTTTGGGATCTAGCAGGGCATCTCCACACAAATGCCCTGCATTGGGAGGGTTTTCCTCGTTTATTTTGGGAATCCTTAAGGTCGTTCGGCTATACAGATCCTCCAGAATATGATGCAGTAGAGTATCAGGAAGAGGGCATTTATTGAGCTCGAGTCAGAATGACTATCCCTCAACACCCTCTTCGTTTCCAATGGCAACCTATTGAAATTGAAGTAATGGGCTATCGAATAGTTGACACCTTTGAAGGAGCAGCCCTGGAAGCTATCTATGTTTTCTGTAATCAGCATCCCGGGGAAGTCGCAGGACAACCCATTGGTTTATTTGCTACGACAGATCCTAATGAGCCAGAATGGAATCTCAGGATAGTCCCTGAGAGTCATAGACTGGAAGGTCCACCGGAAGAAGCACTTCGAGGTATGATGCGGTTTATGAATGTGCAGTATCATTATCAGTTGTTACTGCGTCGTGAGATGGGCCAATTGGTCAATGCTGAGCGAAGTCTCTATAGGGAAGCTGATAGACATATCACCCAAGTGGATCAACTTCGAGCTTTGGTGATTGAGAAAGATGGAATCATTGCTACCCAAAATGAGACTATTCATTATCGAGAAGATCAAATCAATGAGAGTGATGCGACAATCACCCAACGCAACACGATCATTGAATTTCTTCAAGAGCAGATTCATGATCTCATTCTCGAAGTTGATGATGCTAATGCGCACATTATTGAGCTTCAACAGCAGCCTGTACCTCCTGCAGTACCGGCACTTGAAGAAGAAGACGAAGATCCCGAAGAAATTGAGGGAGTCTCCGAGATTGATTCTGAGCACGGAGATCCTGTCATCAGTCCCCATCATTCCTCTTCGGGTAGTCAGTCATCAGTGGGCAACTTTGATGACTTTTAGTTATGGTTGAGTGGGTGATAGTCTAGTTGTAACTAGTGTAGAAAAATGTAACATAGGCGGTGTGTAGTCTATCTAGATGTAGGGCCACTTGTTGTATATGTGGCATGTGCACTTAGGCAATGGCTTATGGTGGTTTAAGTGTACGGATGTAAGATGTAAGGATTACCAATGTTTATATAGTAGTCCAAACCCTGTGTTTTACCATCCTACTTTATCTTCTTGCATGTGAAATGAGTGGATTGAATGGAGCATAAGAATTACATTTCTGTTTGGTAACTGTGTATCATCTGAAAATTGGAGTAAGAATATGGTTGATAATGGATATATCCTTTATTTTAGATGGTTGGAGCTACTCGCGGAACCCCGGAAGGATTCCGGACAGATCAGGCCATCGGTTCTCAGCAACCACCACCGCCACCTCCAAATCTGGCCGAGGTTATGGCCCGACAAACAGAACTCCTCAACCAGCTTGTACAGGCTCAAATGGGCCACTTCCATCAGCAATCCCGAGGCCGAGACGAACCTCCATTGGCCAGTTATCAAGACTTCCTCAGTACTCAGCCTCTGCTGTTCCATAAGGCGGATGAACCTCTCGACGCTGACGCCTGGCTTCGCACCATCGAGTCCAAGTTCGCCTTATTACCAGCCCTATGTTCAGATGAGAATAAGGCACTCTTTGCAGCCCAGCAACTCCGAGGCACTGCCCACTTATGGTGGGATCAGTTTCATGCCATGCAGCCTGCCGGTCAAGTTGTTACTTGGGATGAGTTTCGGACCGCATTTCAAGCGCATCACATACCAGAAGGACTCATTGAGCGAAAGCTCAATGAATTTTTGAATTTGACCCAGGATACCCGCACTGTTATGCAGTACGCACAAGTCTTCAATCACTTGTGTCAGTACGCGGGATCTCATGCGGACACTGATGCCCGCAAACGTGATCGCTTCCGTCGAGACCTGAACACCAAACTTAAAGAATGGCTGAATTTGGTGAAGGCCGATAATTTTAATGAGTTGGTCAATATGGCCATCACCCAGGAAGATTGCATTTCAGCCCACAGGGTAGAGAAGAAAAGAAAGACACCAACAGGGCCTACAACTTCGCAACCCTCAAGGTATCGGTTGGTCCCAAGCACTGCTCCTTGAGCCCCGCCTCGAAGTAATTTGCCTGGCAGATGGGTAGCTAGACCACCCCAACAGGCACGGTTCAACCGACCACCAACACCCCAACCTCAGCAGCAGCAGCAACAAAGTCCGCGGCCGAGCTTTCCGCCAGCCAATCAAGGCAATTATCGTTGTTTCAACTGCGGAAGCCCGTCCCACTTCATCAAGGATTGCCCTCAACCTAGGAAATCTTTCCAAGGGCAGACATCCAGTTCGATCAACAAGGGTAAGGGTAAGAAGCAAGTGGTCCAAGTCCGCCAAGGAAGGGTGAACCTTACCACTCTTTCCGAGCTTCCGGAGGGTGCGCCTATAATGACGGGTACTTTCTCTATTAACCATCAACATGTGATTGTTCTTTTTGATTCTGGCGCCACCCATAGTTTTATCAGTAAGGATTGTGGGACTAAAGTAGGCTTGGATATCCATTCTATAAATGAAGCCTATAGAATCATAACTCCTGGCGGTAAGATTTTATCCAATCAAATCTGTAGAATGGTACCAATTTAGCTGGGTAGTCACCCAATCAAAACAGATCTGTTAGTGCTAGACCTAAAGGGATTGGATGTTCTCTTAGGTATGAATTGGATGACCCAAAATCATGTATCCCTAGATATCTCTTCCCGAACAGTGGAAATAAATTTCCCTGAACATGAGCCTACTGTCTTGTATCTCCCACAACAGGAGTACACCAATTCTTGCACTTATGCTGCCACCGGGATCAAGCTAGAGGATATCTCTATCGTCCGTGAGTATCCAGATGTCTTTCCAGGCAATTTGCCTGGAATGCCTCCAGATCGAAATGTCGAGTTTATCATAGAACTCCAACCCGGTACAGCCCCTATCTCCAAGAGACCCTATCGTATGCCTCCTAATGAGATTGCGGAGTTGAAAGTCCAACTCCAAGATCTCCTTGATAAGGGTTTCATTCGTCCAAGGGCATCACCATGGGGTTGTCCAGCTCTTTTCATAAAAAAGAAAGACAACAGCTTAAGGCTGTGTGTGGACTATCATCCTCTCAATGCGGTAACTATCAAAAATAAATATCCCCTACCTCGCATTGATATTCTCTTCGATCAACTAGCCGGAGCTAAGGTATTCTCCAAAATTGATCTTCGTTCCGGCTATCACCAAATTAAGATTCGGCCAAGTGACGTTTCAAAAACCGCTTTCTCCACCCGATATGGTTTATATGAATACCTAGTTATGTCATTTGGTCTCACTAATGCTCCAGCCTATTTCATGTACCTCATGAACTCTGTCTTCATGCAAGAACTCGACAAATTTGTTGTGGTCTTCATTGACGACATCCTGATCTATTCCAAAACTCCAGAAGATCATGTTAAACATTTTCATGTCATCCTTCAACGATTAAGAGACCACCATTTATATGCCAAATTCTCCAAGTGCGAGTTTTGGTTAAATACAGTGAAATTTCTGGGCCATACCATCTCTGGTGATGGAATATCTGCTGACCCCAGCAAAGTACAAGAAGTGATGGATTGGAAACCTCCCACAACAGTCCATCAGATCCGTAGTTTTCTCGGTCTAACTCGCTATTATCGTCGTTTCATTCCGGATTTCTCCAGAATAACCAAACCTATGACCGAATTACTAAAGAAGGGTGTTAAATTCTCTTGGAATCAAAAATGCGATGATGCATTCCACATTCTCAGAGATCATCTTACTACTGCTCCAATCTTGGCTCAACCAGATGTGTCAAAACCCTTTGACATTTATTGTGATGCATCAGGAACTGGATTTGGTTGTGTGCTCATGCAAAACCACCGAGTAATTGCATATGCTTCACGGGAACTCAGAGTTCATGAACAGAACTATCCTACTCATGATCTCGAATTAGCAGCTGTCATTCATGCCTTAAAAATTTGGAGACATCATCTAATGGGAATAAAATGTCATATTTATACGGATCACAAAAGCCTCAAGTACATCTTTACGCAGGCAGACCTAAATATGAGGCAAAGACGCTGGCTAGAACTTATCAAAGATTATGACTTGGAAGTACACTATCATCCAGCCAAGGCCAATGTCGTTGCAGATGCACTCAGTCGCAAAGCACATTATTGCCCTTATCTGTTGAAGCTTTCAACGAAACTCTTTGCGGGGAAATGAGAAAGCTTAATCTAGAAATCATTCCCCAAGGTGACCTAAACCATCTCTCAGTTGAAGCCACGCTTAGGGATGGCATTGTCCTAGCTCAACAGCGCAATAAAGGAGTCAGCAATATTAAGCAGAAAATAGCACAAGGAGAAGGGAAATATAAAAGCTTCCAAGTGGATCCAGAAGGAGTATTATGGTTCAATGAACGTATCGTTGTACCCAAGGACCATAAGCTCCGTAAACAGATATTGGACGAAGCTCACCTATCCAAATTCTCTATGCACCCTAGCAGTACAAAGATGTACCGGGACCTGAAACAAAACTTTTGGTGGACTCGTATGAGGCGAGAAATTGCCAAGTATGTCTCAGAATGTGATATCTGCCAAAGAGTCAAAGCCAGTCATCTGAAAACTGCTGGCGTCCTTCAACCTCTACCCATTCCCTCTTGGAAGTGGGAGGATATCAGTATGGATTTTATTGTTGGTCTGCCTAATACTTCTCTGAGACATAACTCTATTTGGTTAATCGTGGATCGATTAACCAAAACTGCACATTTCTTTCCCGTGCATACCACATATATTGCCAAAAAGTATGCCGAGATCTATTTGGATCAAATTGTTCGTCTTCATGGAATACCTAAGATAAGCATTTTTGATCGTGGAGCACAGTTTATTGCTCGGTTCTGGGAGCAACTTCAAGATGCTCTTGGAATTAAGTTAATTCAAATCTCTGCATATCATCCTAAAACGGATGGACAAACTGAACGAGTGAATTAGATTATGGAAGATATGCTTAGAGCCTGTGTCCTTCAGTACGATAAGAATTGGGACAAATGCTTGTCGCTGGTAGAATTCTCTTACAACAATAGCTATCAGACCAGTCTCAAAATGGCCCCGTTCGAAGCATTATACAGTCGCCGCTGCCGAACTCCTTTAAGTTGGTCACAAACCGGCGAACGTAAAATCTTTGGACCTGATCTAGTCATTGAATCAGAAGATAAAGTGAAGATTATACAGATGAATCTGAAGGCAGCCCAATCTCGACAGAAAAGCTACGCTGATATACGAAGAAGACCTTTACAGTTTCAAATCGGAGACTTCGTATATCTTCGAGTATCTCCTACCCGAGGTGTTCAAAGGTTCGGCGTAAAAGGGAAACTTGCCCCCCAATACATCGGACCCTTTGAAATTCTTGAAATTTGTGGACCCGTAGCTTACCGTCTTCAACTTCCTCCTCGGTTAGCGACCATTCATAACATCTTCCATGTATCCCAAACTCAGGAAGTGTGTTAAGATTCCTACCGAAATTATCGATCCCAAGCTATCGAAATCGAGCCTGATTTGACCTATACAGAACATCCTCTTAGAGTGTTAGACACTAAAGAAAGAAGCACTAGAACAGAAACCATCAGAATGTACAAGATTCAGTGGAACCATCACACAGAAGAAGAAGCAACATGGGAAACCAAATCTTATCTTCAACATAATTTCCCGGATTTCTTCCAAACCAACCTCCGGACTTGATCATTCAATTCTTCTATTCCGTAATATCGGGACGAGATTCTTTTTAGGGGGAATGCTGTGACACTCAGGTAAATAGCATGGTCATACCCTAGATCTTTAGTGTGTTGTTATGTACAAAATGTAGCAAAAGTGTGTTTAAAAATCCCTCCACCCCGACCAAATCCCTTTGGCCTTTTGCTTTCTCACCTCCTCCCCTGACCCCCCAACTTGATCCGGCCCAACTCCAGGCACCCCCTTGCCAGAATCACCCCCACCCCAAGCCGCCCCTCACCGGAGCCGCCCGAGCTTGACCTCGCCGTCGACAGCACCCCTCCGCCACCTCCTCGGCCGATCCAAGTACGGAGATCACATCCCCAACTCCCCCTGGTGCTCGTGCGCGCGTTAGTTTCCCCTGTTCGCCGTCCCTTCGCCGGGAACGGCGATGCACCGCCACGGCCGCCGCACCTCCCCGTCGTTGATCCCGTTCCACTGTCGCCCGTCGTGCACGTTCACCTCCAAAGTGTTCCCTAGGTCTTGTAGCCCGTGCCAAGCCAGCCCCTCCCCACCGGAAAGCTCGCCGCCGGTGAGAACGTGCTTGAGCCGATCGGCCGGCCGTCGTCAAGGTCGGGCAGGGGCACATCTGCAAATAGGAATCTCGTTCCAGGGACCCCAGCGCAAAAATACCGAGACCCCCCTAAGTCTGTTGTTATTTCATGTGATTGATGTTGTTGTCTTGTAAAATTCGTAGGAAATTGTAGAAAACTCCAAAAATTGCAAAACTAGTTTTCTTGGAAACTAGATTTAAACCCTAAAACTTTTATTAATGAAGTTTAGTTTGAAACTAAATAATTTTGTATCTATTTCAAATCTAAGATTAAGAGGTATTTTGTGTATAACTTCTACATCTTAGCTTTGTTTCTTATGATTTTTAGCATGTAACTTCTTTAGGCTATGTGTAACCTTGTGAAAAAGTTTCAAACTTAGCTTTTTTTTTAGCTCAAATTCTTTTAAATTTAGGGCAATTCAAATTTGAAATGTTTTGAAATTAATTAAGCAATGTTCCTTAGGCTTAATTAATTAGATCTTGTAGTCATGATCTAGTGTGTTGATAATTAGTCTATAATTACAATTTTCAAGGCTATATAATTCTATTTACCTAAGGTTTGAATTTAAACTTGAAGTTTGAATTCAAATTCAAATGTTTTAGTCTCTGTTTACAATAAATTCAATACTATGACCATAACCTAAGTATAAATGATAGTTCAAAAGATAAAACCCCTCTTGTTTCATGAGTTCATGTGTATTAAGTCTTGGATTGCAACTTTATTGTGAAATAAAAATATTTTACTCAAACACCATCTCAAATAAATTGTTGCATATCATGTAAAATCAACGACTCTCGACGATGGAGACTACGAGTTGGTCTGAGGACAGGACCAAGGGTTTTCTGAAGACCCAACACATGTCATCGAGGAACTAACAGAAGCCCCGAACCAAAGTTCGGAAGCCTCTGACACTCCTGCCCCCACCCCCACTCAAGAAGGCAAGCCTCGGTGCATAACCCAGTATTTCAAATTACTACATTATGCAATTCTATACTTATATATTATGTCTTGCATTAAGTCTAGGAGTCGAAATGAAACCCTAGATGCATGGATACTAGAAATCCAATGTATTGTACCCGAATCCTTATCGGATAGATGCTCCGCTAATAGGACCGGTAGAAGTTGGGTGATTTCCTATCACTCGCGCGATATAGGAGTTGCTTGTTTACAATTCTGCAACCACTATAAGGATGATGGATAGGGTCATGTACTGTATCATGACTGGAAGGTTTACCCTGTCTGTTTTGTTAAAAATGGTTAAGGTCGCAGTGTGTGGTAGTGGTGGCTAAGCGTTTGAAAGTACTAGCCACATGCCGCGAAATATGGTAAAGCGGTAAGCCTAGTAACCAATCGGCCCGGCAAGTGGACATACCTCCCACCACTCGTAAATTGGTTTTTCTCACACACCGGCGTGTGGGAGTACGTTCTGCAAGGCAGATAGGAATACGGGATCATGTAGTCGCGCTACAGACGTATGTCCTGCACAATTGGTGTGCGTACGGTCCTGCAGTCGCTTGTGGTGGCCTGCTCCACGACCCGAAATGAAAGGCAAACGGTTGCTTCGAAACGATCTTTGGATGTTCCAAGCGTGTGAGTTAGGTTTAACTTGCAAGGTTGAAATTCGATTCAGAATCGTCAGTTTCTCGCGGAAATTGAGACTTATCCCTTTTGCCACATAGAGTAAGAAGTGTAATTATTGATGGAATAATCCTGATGAATGATAATCTCTACCTTGCCTGTCTAGTGTAGGTGCTAACCTAGAATGGATAACCAACTAGACTATGAAAGCTAAAATTTGAAAATAGTTCATACTCTTTGTTGCTTTTCAGCTGAAAATAAACTCAGAGTCTCTACAATGCCTTCATGAGTCTAGTTACGGGCTAAAGTATACCCAAATCCGGATAAACCTTGCTGAGTATTAGAATACTCAGCCTTGCTAGTATCTTTTTAGGTGTAACCTTCGAGAATCCTACGGACAACCCTGCATGGCCAACTCTGTTCTTTTTGGCTGGTCCGTGGAGTGGGATCCGTCCCCGGCTGGCAGTGACCCTCCTGAGTGACACCAGGCCTTGGGCTGAGCATGGTGTCCACTTTTGCGACGTGTGTAGTCACGTGTTCTTTTCCTTCCGCTGTGAGTATGGACAAGCTGTTCGGCTTGTCAGTTTAAACACGGTTTGTATAAGTTTTACTTAAGTTTGAACCTGGTTTGTAATAATATTTGAATATTTGTAAATTAAAAGTTGATGAGCTATTCTGTGATTGTAAACTCACCTTCGTGCGAGGTAAACCTGCTTCGACCCTGTTGAACCGTGGTTGTATCGGGCGGAGACCCGACAGACCAATGGATTGTTCCGTTTGAAGTGTGTTGGGTTATTGCCAGCTGTATAACTATCATTAGCGCACTTGAGCCGGAATATTTCAGACGGTTCTGCCACATTGGGTATGGAAGAATTGTCCGAAAGGTTGGGCAGGCATGTTCACACGTGGTGAAAAAGGTGTTCCTACTATGATCCTTGAAGCAGCTATAATTCGGGATCTTCATATATGGAATGCTTTCTTTGGTATTGCCGGGTCTCATAATGACATTAACGTTCTAAACAAGTCACCCTGTTTGTTCAAGCAATAAAAGGGGAAGCTCCTGCGGTACACTATAAGGTAAACGGAATACAGTATGACATGGGTTACTATCTAGCCGATAGAATATATCCAGAATGGGCAGTATTCGTGAAGACAATGACTGCCCCTCAGTCGGTGGAAGACAAATTATTTGCATTGATGCAAGAAGGGGCGAGGAAAGATGTCAAGTGCACATTTGGTGTGCTGCAATCACGCTTTGATATTGTTCGTCGACCAGCAAGGTTATGGAAGCAGGGGGACGTTATCAACATAATGCAAGCTTGTGTTATCCTTCACAATATAATAGTGGAAGATGAGAAGGAATCAATTAGAGAAGTCTTGGATTTGAATGAGAATCCAAGTGCGAAGATAGTTCTCCCACCTAAAGTGCGTACAAGCGACAACCGTAATCCATGCTTCGCAGAGGTACTTCGTAGAAACTCCACTATCAAAGCTCGGTCAACACATAGGAAACTCAAGGAGGATCTAATTGAGCACATATGACAACTCTATGGAAACGAAGGAAATTAGACATGAAAGTCGTTGCAACTACATATAATATAATTATTGTATTGATGTTTCTAAAAATGATTGTAATCAAATAGCCATACAATGGTATACAAAAATTTATTTACAAGTTGATCCTAGCTATATGCAAAGCATTAAACAGCTTTAGAGACAGACCCCGGCTGTGGGTTGTATGACTTGTCTTTATATCTATCTGTACGGTAGATTCCCTATCCGTGGGTTGTACATGCCCTTATCGGTCTTGTGTGCATTTGTTGTTCGTTCGTGGGGAGTTAAAGGACTGAGGGAGTAAGAATGTCCACCCCGCCCACCCTCTAGATCCACCCATGGTTAGGGGCCTCTTACAGCTACATATTTGATCTAGGGTTGGTTTGTTCTTCTACAGTCCTTTTCTGTGTACATATGGCACTATATAAGGAGTGGGTGGCAGTTGCAATATGATATTCTTTTCTCCTGATGCGAGCTCTTCTGCATGTTCAAGAGTAAAGAAAAAATAAAGATATTTTGAGCCAGGTTCATATTTGTATTTTCCATTCAGAACGTGTTTGTTATTATTTATAGTTTAGAGTTGAAGCTCGTCATTTGCTAAAGAAAGTGCAAAAATTTAATACTCACTTCGTTCCAAAATATAGTTCGTTTTGGCTTTTCGAGATTCATAGATTTTGATATGTACTTAGGCATATATTATATCTAGATGCATAGCAAATACTATATAAATCTAGAAAAGTCAAAACGAGTAGTATTTAAAATGCCTGGCCGTATGCCATACTGATTACGTGAATGGTACGGGGAGGATGCAGTCTAGCAGACTGCCTATTTACATAAAGCATTAATCATGTGCTCTATATACAGTCAACAGATTCCATCAGGTATCATTCACGCCTCTGGTTCTCAAATGGACATTAGTGTTGAATTAGGGCATCTCCAAGAGACTGTTTATATCTTTAGGAATACGGAAAAATTACTCTCCAACAGTGTTTTCAATTGGATATCTAAGCATAGACCTCTTCTGTTCCGAATTTCTCGCTAGGCAAAGATGGAGAGCGAGACTTGCTCTCTAGACTAGATATAGAAAAAATTGTTGGAGAGTATAAAGATATAGAAAATAATTTTTATTCAAATATCTCTCTAAATGATGATTTAGAGAGTAGATTTTAGAAAGACTCTCGGAGATGCTGTTAGTGTTCAGTGACCATCAGCAGGGTAATCATGAACAGTATGGGGAAAACGGCTGCCACGTTTGGTGGTCGGATCAATCTTCAGCAGATCATTGTTGCTTCCGACTGCATTTGAACTTGAACGCTGGATGGATCCTTGGCAGCACTGTAGTGTTTATGTCAAACTTAAGTTTTTGTCTTCTTAGTACATGTATTTTGTCACTTTATGTGAATGAATGGTCTTGTGAAATCAGTAGAGCAGAATTTTGATTTGTTTTGGCTTGATAACCATCAGTTTGTAATGAATACTTGGGATCAATATTTCTCTCCAAAAAAAAACTTGGGATCAATATAGCTGTGAATGTTGTCGCAAAATACAGTGTACACTTATTCTGCTTCCTTTGTAACATGGGTACTTTTCCAGATCTAGAATAAAAAATAGAGTTGCGATCCAATTGGAATCATGCACCACACCACAACGGTGAAATGGGAGAGTTGATGGAGCAGAATCCTAGTGGTGGAGTGCATGGAATTGGGCAAAATAGAATGTCCTTGTGTACATGGTAAGGTCGGATGGATCATGGACTACGCCAACTGATTGAAAAATCTTCGACTCCGCTGCATGACCCACCGTAATCGGGACTGGATACGCGTGTACGGAGAGAGAGGATTCGTATTCCAAACCGTATGTATATACGTGTAGTGTGGGGGTATACCGTATACCCTGGCTGCCCCTTCAACAGCCCGCAAACCCCAAAGTCCAGGGCTCTCTCGAGTCTCGCGACCCACCGCAGCACGCGATTCCCCAAGCCGACGCAGCAGCCCGAGCCTCCCGCCGCCGATGGCGTCCCCGTCGCCGGCTTCGGCGCGGCCGCAGCGCTCGCCCGACGAGGTGGAGGACATCATCCTCCGCAAGATCCTGCTCGTCTCCCTCGCGCCCCCGGCCAACCCCAGCCCCGCCGTCGCCTACCTCGAGCTCACCGCCGCCGAGCTCCTCTCCGAGTCGCGCCCGCTCCTCGCCCTGCGCGACGCCGCCGAGCGCCTCCTCATCGACCGCCTCTCGCTCCCGGACCCGCCCGCCGCGTCCCCGCCCCCCTTCACCTTCCTCGCCGCCGCCTTCGGCCGCGCCGCCGACGAGGCCCGCAAGATCTCCACCATCCGCGACGCCGGCCTCCGGGCGAGGCTCGCGGACTCCATCGTCCACCTCCGGGGACTCATCCTCTCCTACGCGCGCATCGTCGCCGGGAACCCCGACACCTTCCCCTCGACGCCCGGCGCGCCCCACCCCGCCGCCGAGCTCCTCGTCTTCCTGCTCTCTGAGGCCGCCGACCCGCTCGACCCCACCCCGGTGCCCGGCGCCCCGCCGCCCCCGGGCTTCATCGACGAGTTCTTCGGCGGTGCGGACTACGAGTCCATCGAGCCGGCAATGGGGGAGCTGTACGAGCGCCTCAGGCAGAGCGTTGAGAAGGTCTCGGCGCTTGGCGATTTCCAGCGCCCGCTGCGGGTGCTTAGGCGCCTCGTGGGGATGCCCAACTGTGCCAAGGCTCTGGTAAACCATCCCAAGTGGATACCAAAAAATCAGATCATGCTCATTGGGGAAGGAAGGGTCATGGAGCTCTCCAGTGTGCTTGGGGCCTTCTTCCACGTTAGCGCCATCCGTGACCGCGAGTTTGCCAGCAAGCCTGACGTCGGGTGAGTGCTTTTGCTCTCTCTTTTTCTTGATTGATCGCTTCAGGGTTGTTATTACATTTTATTTAGATCTGGAAAGCTTGCATTTTGGATATTTTACCTTGGTGTGTGTTTTGCTAACTATGACTAGAACTCAACTGCTGATATGCTTATGTAGACACCAAAATTATGACTATTGCTTGTGTATGTAGACTTTAATTCTGTATTTTCAAAGTATGCTCTAGCTTCCAAACAACCTTTGTATAGTTCAATGATTCAGTTAAGCTGTGAACTGGCACTGCACTGTTGATGGACTCATAGACGCAAACTAGCTTGGGCAGGTTAAGAGAGTTGGCCAAGAATGTTGAACTTTCTTTATGCTGCTTAGATACTAAAGTTAGAAATTTTACTATTGAGCTACTGATATGGAAGCTCAGATTTTCATCTTATGTGTAGTTGGCCAGTTATCAATGTTTTGACATCCTTGATTCTGTCTTAGGACTTAGCAGCAGCAATCTTCAATTGGAAAGCATTTTATGAAGCATGCTTTCAACTAAGGATCTGTGTGTATCAATTAGGGATTAATTGTTTATCTGCTATGACTATGTGGGTCATCTGAGGGCATGGTGAACATTGGCTTTTAGATAAGGAAATTCCCTACCAATTAACCTTCATACCTATAATATTTAGGCTGTCAATGGAAGTCTTCTTGTACTTCTGGATTCATTAATAAAATTTGTCCTTTGCTCATGGGCTTCTGCGGATCCTTTTTTTTTTTGCTGCAAAAACATTTCTTGAGCAGAAGATATTTCATAGTTTCCCTTTATGTTTTGTTGCAAGTAGGTATGCTTAATTGGATCTTCACAGTCTAGCTTTTAATTTACCATGTCTTTGGGTTTTCTAATCTCCTACCACTTCAAGACTAGCTGTTTTCAATGCAAGTCTACTAATTAATTTTTGTGCGGATAATCATATTGCCTTATGTTTTTCCTTCCAATTTTTTTTAAACATCTGGTCAGGCAACAGTGTTTCTCGGAGGCATCTTCACGGCGACCAGCTGATTTGTTGTCATCTTTCACAACAATCAAGAGCGTCATGAATGGCTTGTATGATGGCCTTAAGGATGTTCTTCTAATCCTCCTTAAAAACTTGGATACTCGAGAAAAGGTTCTTGAGTATATAGCAGAAGTGATAAATAAAAATGCTTCCAGATCTGGCATGCAGGTAAAGCTGTTCTGTTAGAATAAGTTCCCTTACCTTGTGCCATCTTTCATTTAAATCACAGGCTGTGGTGACTGGTGAGCATTTAACAATAAATGCTTGTGTGATCAAATTTGGTTCACTGTAGTGTATAGAATTGTTTATCTCTAAGGACCAGATTGAGGTTGATGTACCAGGTGTGTTGCAAAGCGGTACCTAGCTAGGAAAAAATTAACTAATCCTTGCAGGATTTACTGTAATACTGTTATAACTCCATGAAAGATGCTTTCAATTCACCTTTCAATTCACTGCTAAATACTAACTAGAAATGAACAACGAAACATTGCTCTGTGAGATAAAGTGCACTATATGAGTCCCCTTAGTGCAAAACAGGGCCTAAGTAGAGGAAAAGGAATTTTCATTTATGGTCTGTACTCTGAACGTGAACACAGCATTGACATGGTACAATCATGAACTTATCGATTCTGTGGATATCATTGTTACACCTAAGTACCTAACAACTAACATGAAATGATGCCTTTATATGTTTCAGATTGTCAAAAAAATTGCAATATATGCAAATCATGTAATACATGGCAACCTATATGGCATAATGCCCTTTGTTGTGGGGATCAATTATACCTAAAATTGTAAAATGCTCTAGTAAACTCTTCCTGTGTCCTGCAACAGGTAGACCCTTTAAAATGCGCGAGCTCAGGTATGTTTGTGAATCTTAGTGCTGTGATGCTCCGCCTATGTGAGCCTTTTTTGGACAACATGGAGTCAAAGAAGGACAAGATTGATGTCAATTACCTCTTCTGCAACAATAGAATTGATTTCAAGTGAGTTTCTTTGGTACAGTGTGACTGAAATGTTTGATGAGCTGAGTATATGCATATTCTGCATTATTTTACTAACTATTACATTACATGCTATTGTAGAGATTTGACAGCAATAAATGCTTCTTCAGATGAAGTCTCATCTTGGATAGAGAGCATAAAGAATGAGCATGATCAAAATAGTGCCAGTGGAGAGGCCCGCTTAATTGAATCACAGGAAGCCACAAGCTCAGGCAAAAATAGCACATCTTTAGTTAGGTGTGCAAAAAAGGAGAATTTCTCATTTATTTGCGAATGTTTCTTCATGACTGCAAGGGTACTTAATCTGGGGTTGATGAAAGCTATATCAGACTTCAAACATATTTCTCAGGTGTGGAGATATCTTCATTTCACATCTGTTTCTTCTTACTTGATGTACATCTGTTCTTTTGTTGTACTCTTTTAAATAACAGATTCTGGTATGTTGTCTGTCAAAAATATAGGGCACATATTTTGAATGGCCTTGTCCATAAATTTGGGGCACATTTCATATTCCAGTGCAAAATGTGTCCTTCACATATACAGTGTTTTACTCTGTATTGCTCACTTGTATGCAGTAGCGAATCTAGAACTTCAAGTTAGGGTGGTCCAATAAAATAATTTTAAAAATATTTTAGTAATAAGTCAATCTAATCTTATAAAGTTATAATTTCTCACTTTTCACCTTCTGAATTTGAGTATCAATTGCTATACATAAGAAAATAATTAGTAGAAACAAGTTCAAAGGTGCTCCCAGCAGTAGGAAAATCATGGGGTGGGCATTGTTGGGCTGAATCTTAGGGTGGACCATGACCCACCCGGCCCACCCCCTAGATCCGCCCTTGCTTGCATGTGTCTAATATAGCCGTTAGATATAATCATAAGGGCTACTATAGTCATTTTGAATGTCTCCTTGGTCTATGTGCTAGATAAATGTGCTATATTCTTGGATGGAGGGTATACACATTCCTAGTTCTGTTAGGTTGCGCACATTCTTATTGCAAATTACATGTACTCAACTCTGTACTGAACCCATTCCATTTATGTTACAAATTTAGCAACTTGCAAGGTTTGAAGATGACTTGGAATCAAATAGAGCAATGAGAGATCGAGGGGGCTCACCACAGCTGGAGCAAGATATAAATCGCTTGGAGAAGATCGTCGAGATTTTAACACAGGACAAATTCTGTTATGAAGCTCAGATACTACGAGTATGGTCATAAACCCAGATCTGTTTTATTTGCCTATTGATGTGAATCTTCTTTGATCAAAATTTGGGACTGTATGACCTATTCTTAGTCTTTTCCCTGTTATATCATAGAATGGATGTTGAGCACTTGAGTGTGTTCAACTATGCAATATGCACCCTCCCTTTTTACAATCCTCTCTTGTTCAAGCTCAGTATCACTACAACAAATTTTCTTTTGTTATTTTATATTTTACAATTATGGGAAAATGCACTTACTTGGTTTTGTTTCTTGTTCATCATTTTTTTCTGCGGTGCTTAGTGTTTCCTATCTAAGAGGAGGCTTTGTGCCAGTTCCTCATTTCGTACATGATTACTCGTGAAGGTGTCAATACACCCCTTGTGGAGTGTTTCTTAAGAATTTTTTTCTCAGAAGTCTTGAGTACAGATCTCCTTCTGGTATCTGTCAGGGTTTACTGTTATGAAGTGCCTTTATTGTCTTTAGCTTTGATTGCTTTTGTTTAAAACAGTACGATGTACTAATGGTTTATCTTTTATCAGGATGGTGCATTCCTTCAACGGGCATTATCTTTCTACAGATTGATGATACTGTGGTCTGTAGACCTAGTTGGTGGATTCAAGATGCCTTTGCCATCACAGTGCCCCAAGAAATTTTCTTGCATTCCAGAGCATTTTCTTGATGATGCAATGGATTTACTTGTTCTGACCTCTAGAATTCCAAAGGCGTTGGAAAGCTTTGTATTGGTGAGTATTCTCCTTGTCTGTTGTGCAATGCACTAATTTTTTTTTCTTGATTTTGTGATTGCCAGACCTTAGTTACATAGCTGCTTATGATTTTTGTTGCAATGTTCATTTTTTTTGACAGGATGACTTTCTCAGTTTCATCATTATGTTTATGGGAAGCACATCTTACATTAAGAATCCTTACCTAAGAGCAAAGATGGTTGAAGTTTTGAATTGCTGGATGCCACAAAGAAGGTCCATAATTTTTCTGCACTCCATTATAAATTATAACCTATGATTTATGACCATAAGGTTGTGTACTGAAAGTTCCTGCAACATCATTCGTGCAGTGGCTTGAGTTCTACAGCCTCGCTATTTGAGGGGCACCAACTATGTCTTGACTACCTTGTCAGAAATCTTCTAAAGCTTTATGTGGATATTGAATTCACTGGCTCCCATACACAAGTGAGTGGCATGATTGGTTTCACAGTTTCCATTGAATAACCTATGCCTTATGCTAATCACTTCAAATCTTGTCAGACCCATGCGATTACATTGTTTTCTATTTTTGCAGTTTTTTGACAAGTTTAACATTCGACATAATATTGCTGAACTTTTGGAGTATTTATGGGATGTTCCAAGTCATCGAAATGCTTGGAGACAAGTGAGTAATTTTTCCTGCACACGTTTATTCTACAATCACTTCGTACTGAAACATTTCCCATATTTTTTTATGTGACAGATAGCTAAAGAGGAGGAGAAGGGTGTATACTTAAATTTTCTGAACTTCCTTATCAATGATAGCATCTATCTTCTTGACGAGAGCTTGAACAAAATTCTCGAACTGAAAGAAATAGAGGCTGAAATGGCTAACACCGTTGAGTGGGAGCGCAGGCTCCCTCAAGAAAGAGAGGAGCGGCTGCGTGTATTTCATCAGTGGGAGAATGTTAGTTTTGTTTATGAGCGTCTACAATTCATATGTCTAATTGAACCTTTTTTAATTGCCTTCTGACCTACCATGTATTTTTCACCTTCCAGATTGTTCGATTTGACATGAAGCTGGCCAACGAGGATGTTGGGATGCTTGCATTCACTTCAGAACAAATTCCAGCACCTTTCCTTCTCCCTGAAATGGTAAGACCATGAAAGGATATTTTTGTTTCCCTTAGTATGTCATCATGCCCTGTGTTATTTTTAAACTTTGTAATAGAATTGCTTAAGCTTTTGGATTTTTGTACTAAATTACTATTATTTCTCACCAGCACAATATATTACTTGTCATGTCCAAATGACAGTGGAGTCATGTTAGACTATCCATTTATGTTAAAAAATAGTTTGATAACCCTTATTCTTATTCAGGTGGAAAGGGTTGCAAGCATGCTTAATTACTTCCTCTTGCAACTTGCTGGTCCCCAGAGGAAATCTTTGACGGTAAAGGATCCAGAGAAGTACGAGTTCAAGCCAAAGCAGCTGTTGAAACAGGTCCCATGAAGACATCTAGCTTTTCTTCAGGCACTTTATTTTTCATCTGTTATTGGACAGTTCTTTTCCATCTTCTTCACTGTCCTTTCTATTGTAGATTGCCACCATTTATGTCCATATCTCAAGGGGCGATAAGGAAGCTGTCTTCCCAGCTGCTATCTCAAAAGATGGTAGAGCTTACAATGACCAGGTAATTTTTGCTTTCTTTATCCACTTTGAGTTTGCTCCTGTACTTTTAGTCTGACATGTGTCCTATCCATTGCAGTTGTTTGCTAGTGCAGCCAATATTCTGTGGAGGATTGGGGGTGATCCCCAAATTATAAAGGAGTTTATGCAACTTGCTGGTAAGGCAAAAGCTGCTGCTTCTGAGGCTATGGATGCTGAGGCCATCCTTGGGGACATACCAGATGAATTTCTCGATCCAATTCAGGTACTGTAGTTTAGACTATGATACAAGGTTTTCAATTTTCTGCTAAATGCTGATGAGCTCCTGACTTAGAATAGCAGTCACCTGCAACTCAATTCATTCCACTCTTAACCACACTATTTTTGTCTGGGCCATTCTGAATTTGAGCACCATACTTCTTGAAGTTCATTATGATATGTGTTGTTCATAAAATCTTGCACGCATTGGCATCATCAGAGTTCCATCTGAAACATCAGAAATTTGCTACTTCTGCTGAACATGTGTGATCTTGTAATGCAGTATACTCTGATGAAAGATCCTGTGATCCTCCCATCATCAAAGGTCACAATAGATCGGCCTGTTATTATCAGGCATCTGCTGAGTGATTCTGTAAGTACTGGTTTCCTAAAATCATTGGTCTCTTACAACTGTTGATGCAAGGTACTAGTCTGACATGCATACTGTTTTTATGCAGACAGATCCATTTAACCGATCCCACCTCACTCAAGACATGCTGATACCAAATACAGAGCTAAAGTTGCAGATAGAAGAGTTTGTCCGGTCTCAGCAGTCAAGAAAGCGAACAGCTGCTGAATTGGAGATAGGCGAACCGGATGGCACTGCTGATATGGTTGAATGAAGTTTGCCAGGAGCAGGGGATGGACATTTTTTGGGGGAATGGGGGGTGATTGATTTACACGATATTTTACCAGTACACATCTAGTTGGTTTCCCAGCTTGTGTCCCCATTGTCCCGATTCTTTGTAAATGTTGTAAGTGCACAGTGGAAACCTAAGTTCATCCATACAAATCTAATTATACAGTGAGCCTGCTCTCCAAATTTGTACACTGCCACCAGTTGGTATGAGCACGGCTTTCGTAGCGCCGTTGGAGCACATGGATGTCTTGAGGTTGAAGTGAGGTATTCATGATTCATACTGTTCCATGCATTCCTAACCTCGTTCTACACCTCACTGGCAACAACGCCGCCGAGTACAGCGAACAGGTGACTAGCCAGGTTGGTTAGGTGATCTAAGTAGCACTCTTTAGATTTTTAGATCCTGAATTTGACTTATGGTGGGAGCGAATTTTAGGTTGCAGTTTTTAAAAAAATCTCTTTACCTGCCTACATGCTGAAGCACGTTGGAGTGGATCGGCCTGGTCCAGTATCGATCCGTTCTTATACAGGGAATTGGGAATTGGTTAGGGCTACGGTCCCCTATATAAGGGTAGGGGTTAAGAACTTCTTCGGTCTAGATGAGAGGACCATCTTGTTACTTTCATGCTTGCCCTCGCAGGTTGAGTTTTTAACGCCGCCGAGCACACCATGGGCCATGGCCGCCTTACGCTTCCCGCGACACAGATCAGACCACATTACTGCATAAGTTCTGAACTTCTGATCTTGATAAGGTCAATCGCAGCAGAACGATTGAACGAAGACGGCGGTGACGAGCGGCACCAACTCCCGACCCGTCCACTGCGCGCCAAACAACTCAGCGCTTCTATCTGGCCCGCCGCCGACGCGCGCAGGCCGGCTCGACCCCAAAAACAGCCAAAGTTATTTCTTTGGACTTTCTTATATATATTATCATATCTAAATCTGGTACTAGCTTCAAACAGCATCACAGATCAGGGGCAATCGGTAGGTTCGTTTTGAAAAAAAAAGGCATTTATGCAAAGTGAAAAAAATTGATGAGGGCAAACAAGGGAGTTAAGATTTGAAAATAGGGGTACTCGTGCAAGTGTCCCTTCCATTTAGATGGAGCAAAATGAACAGATCTAACATGCGAATATTAAGATTCATTCTTGTAGCACAAATCAGCAGTGGAGATGCAACACGCAAGTACTCTACTAAGAATGGAACATGAATCAACAATCCATTCAGTCAGTGCAGCAGTAAAGGTAAACATTTTCGTAGGTACTACAAAGCCACCATGATCAACATGAATCATCGGTCTCACCAAAATTTACAAGCTAAAAATTGAAAGATGAATACATGACCAGGTCGGCGGACCAGCTGAAGGATATCTTAAAGGTTAACTGCAAGCAAGATCATTTCTATGCCACAGTTATTCTGGAATCGCTAGAGAACAACAGAAAATGGACTGATCGATTGAATGAATACTTGATAGAACAAACCCAAAAACGACATTGTGTCTCAATGGCAATATGGTCACCATAATCCAGTAGTGGAATCATGAATTATTTTATCGATGGAATTACATGCAATGGCACATTAATAGCTGCAGAAACAGAAACCATATTATGGTAAAACAAAACCAACTTCTATCAATCTGTAGCTGTACTTCAGATCAATCTATTACACGTTGAACATAGATGAATATGAATATATGATTGGTGATGCTTTCGATGTGTCAGTAAAAATGGAGGACATGGTTCCTTTAACTTGTATTACATAAATTTCGGCCAGAAAGAATGGACAATAATGTAGAGTAAGATCTAAATGTACCCTCAAATACGTTAAATAAAGTATGACCTAATATATACAGTTGATCATTTCCCCGATATGGACAAAACTATACAGAACCAAGTACATACTATAAATAACTTCTCAGTCACAATTGATTTGGAAGTTGCATGTAAGTGCTCGAATTAGGTTGGCACCCTCCAACAATCATCCGGCCGTAGGCAGCATATGCATTCTCAGTACTGCCAGAAACACTGTAACCCCTGATAAGGGCATTATATGTGAAAACGTTAGGTTTCCATCCTTTCATCAGTAGTTCTTCATACATTTGACCAGCTTCAGCAGCCTTCCCTGCTTTCCCTAAGTGGAGAATCAGCGAATTGTATGTGTACAAGTTCGCAGCAATTCCATTTTTCTTCATCTCATTGAAGAGAGAGATTGCATCCTCTATTCTTTCAGATTTGCCAAGGCCATCAATCAGCAAATTATAGGTGATAAGATCAGGCTCAAGTCCTAATTCCACTAATTGTCTAAAATAAGACAAACCATCATTTAATCTTCCTGCTGTACATAGGGTGTCGATAAGAACTGTATAGGATTTTATATCTGGGTTTATTCCCTGCTCAACCATCTTCTCAAAGAGCTGACAAACATTTTCTGTGTTACCAGCTATACGATGTCCATTCAGTAGAATATTGTAGATGGTGCAATTAGGTTTGCAACCGTACTCTAGCATCTCGTTGAAAAGATTTTCTGCCTCTTCTATCTTCCCAGCTTTTAACAACCCATCAAGAAGAGGACCATATGTACATGGTGTTGGGGAAAAGCCTTCGCTCACCAGATTGTAGTACAAGTCTATAGCCTGGTCCAACCTCTTTGATTTTACAAGACCTGAAATGATTGTGTTATAAGTAACATAAGTTGATTCAAATCCCTTGTGATGCATCTCCTCTTGGACTTTTAACATTTCCTCAATCCGCGTCGACTTTCCCATGGCATCAAGAATCAAATTGTAAGTGAACTCATCTGGGCCACATCCTAGGCTTTTCATTTCAGCGAACAAGCCTTCGGCGACATCAATCAGGTTTTCATCCACAAGGCCACGGATAAGAGAATTATATGAGCTAGTTTTTAGTGAAACTCCAAGACTCTTGAACTTTTGGGAGAGTTCATGTGCTTCAAGAGCTTTCTTGTGCTTACAGAGATGCCTAATCAATGGGCATAAAAAGAAATCATTCAGGAGAATTCCCCTTGATGCTATATTTTCGGCAAACTCGATTGACTTTTCCACACCAGCCTTCTTCAGTATCCCTTCCATAAGTGAATGGAATGACGACTTATCCATATTAGAATCAGGCTTAAAAATGTATTCCTTAACAGCATGCAGAGCTTCCTTCATTAATCCATTTTTCACAAAACATGGGAGGATAGTACACAACGTTGCATAATCTGGAGCAAGAACCTTCTTCATTTGACAAAACATTCTGAATGCCTCTTCAAATCTGTCCTCTTTAACTAAACCATACATGACAGTGTTATAAGATGAAAGGTCAGGAGTGCAACCTTTTGGAGTCATACTGTACAGCATATCTATTGCATAGTTCACCTCCCCATTTTTGCAGAGACAATCTAGAACTGTGTTGTATGTAATTAAATTAGGCGGGTAAATACTAGAGCTCATCTCTTCGAGCATATGCATTACCTCCTTTACTTTGCCTTCTCTTCCTAATCCTGACAAAAGTGTGTTGTACGTACCATCAGTGGGCTCAATTTTCATTTCTTTCAATTGATGGAAAAGTTGCCACGCTTCATTTCCCCTGCCACCCTTGTAGAGCGTATCAATCAAAGAATTCACTGCAAGAACATCAGGAACACATCCATTTTCCACCATTTCAGAAAAAATCTTCACAGCTTCATCAGGTTTTGATGCCTTGCTGCAACATTTGATCATCATAGTGTAAGTGATAGTGTCTGGAGAAACTCCCATGGCTTTTAATTCATAAAAGACCCTTTTCGCCATTCCAAGTCTGCCAGATCCAGCAAGGCTATACAAAACAGCATTGCCAGCAACAACATCTGGAACAATCCCTTTGCTTTTCATGTGCTCGTACTTTTGAATTGCTTTCAGAGACTGACCAGATTTTCCATAGTAATTAATGAAAAGCACATGTGTGTAGCCATTTGGACTAGGGCCATGAACATTCATATGGTTCAAGAGCTCCAGGGCACGGTCAAACATATCAGCTTTCAGAAACCCAGAGATTAAGGAGTTATATGAATACTGTTCAGGCGATATACCCTTTTGCTTCATCTCCTCAAAAACAGAAAAAGCTTCATCAACCCTCCCAACTTGGCATAATGCATCCACAACTGCAGTATAAGCAACGATATTGTCATTATACCCATCAGTTTCCATTGCATTCCAAATTTCTATCACAGATTGGGGGTCACCACTGTCACCACACTTGTCTAACAGAGTAATGTAAGTGACACGATCAGGTTTCTGATCACTTGCTTTCATCTTCCAAAACACATCTTTGGCATCACTGAGCCGACCAGCATCACAGAGAATCTGTATCAGCACAGTATGCGTAACAACATCCGGTTTGCACCCTGCAGCCTCCATCTTCCCAAGAATCCGATACGCCTCATCAAACCTTGCAGCCTGCCCAAGAACCCGAATGCAGATGGTGTAGCTGTACACATTTGGCTTGACGCCGCGAGCCTCCATCTCGCTCAACAGCCAGAGAACCGTGTCCACATCCCTCTTCTTCCCGAATGCCACCATCAGCACGGAGTAGGTCCTCACGCTAGGCGCGATACCGTCCTCCACCATCACCTTATAGACTTCCATGGCCTCTCTGTCAAAGCCGGACTTGACGAGGAAATAAATCAAGCCATTGTACGTGTAGGCGTTCAGGGACATCCCGGCCTCCCTCATCACCGGCAACGCCACCGGCGCGCTCCGGAGGCCGCCCTCGACGCCGACGCCGCTGAAGATGGTGGCGAAGGTGCCGACGTTGGTCTTGACGATCTGCTTCTGCATTAGGTCGAACACCTGCGCCATGTCCCCGACGCGGCCGTGGGCGCGCATCAGCTCCAGCATGTAGTTGAAGGACTCCGTGGTGTGGACCGCCGTGGGCTGCCGCGCCGCCGCCGTGAAGAGCTCCAGGGCCTCGGCGGGGCCGGGCGCCGACCGCAGCATGTGGACGACGCTCTCCGCGCCCGCGGCGCGGCGCTCGTCCCTGGGCGGGGCCGACTGGCGGCAGCCGGCGCGGCCGCCCCGCCGCCGGTTCGGCGGGGCCATGAGGAGCCCGGTGGATGGAGACCCCATGTTCCGGGGCCCTGGGTTCCTCGGCAGCGGCGCTCGCGTGGCGCCACCGCCGGCGCCGCTGAGGACGCCCGAGCAGCAGAGCTCCATGGCCGTTCCAGACGGCAGCAATGGCGAGCAGAGCAACGCCTGAAATTTCCCAAGAAACGTGAGAGGGCGAGGAGCTCAGCTGAGAAATCCGCAGTCGACCAGCTGCTCTTGCTTCATTATCAGGATCAGCCAACCTCACTCTCGCCGCGGTGTGGTGGAGGAGGGGGCGATACGGGTTCTTGGTTTCTCTTGGGGATAGCGTGCAGATACTTTCGACCAGTGAACCCTCGGCTTAGGATCAGGGGTTCACGTCATCCGGGAACTGTATCTTTTTCTGAGTGGCTTGTGCCGACGACCGTTGTGCAACGAATTGACTGTGACTGTGACCTGGCCCGTGGGTCCATGACATGGGCTACCAGTCTACCACAATCAGAGGATTGGGCAAAACGATGGTATAACAAAAGGAAAAGGATAAAAAAAATAGCCAATCAATTTCGAAAAGCTAAAACCGGACCCATCACTTTGATTGTTGTTGGCCAAATCAACTCAACAACTTCTATGTGGGGGGTTTTACCAAGACCAAGAGCAGTGCCAGCGGAAAGCCAAAGTCGGACCCAACATTCTGGTTCTAGGTGATCTACTGGATCAATTCCACTATACGACGTGGATTGTTTACTAGAAAGAATAGTAAATTTTTAGGAGAAACTGCAAGTGGTAGGCCAATCTATTAAGACCCCATTTATTTCAGCTTCCGATCGATTTTGAAGGTTCAATTTTGAAAAAATCCAAAAGTCAAATAACTCCTGTAATCAAGAATCAAGAATCCAGCTGATTATGGATTCTCGATTCTAGATTCTGAGAGGCTGAAACAAACAAGGACTAAGAGCAGCAGCCCGCGAGGCAATGTTGATGCCACTGATCGAGATGGGTGAAGATAACCAATGTATAGGTTGGGATGGTGGTAACTTGCCATGTGCAGAATATATTCAACAAGAGACCTACCCGGCTGCTGCAAGTGCGGTGCTCGTTGACATAAAGAAAATGACGTGGCACTTTTGGGTCCTTTGATGAGACGAGAAAATTGCCGAATCATGGGCTACGACGTACCCAAGGATTCCTCCGTCTTCATCAACACCTTCGCAGTTGCGAGGGACTCAAAATACTGGGACAAGGCCGACGAGTTCCGGCCAGAAAGGTTTGGGAGCAGCACACCGGACTACAAGTGGACAGACTTTGAGTTCATCCCGTTTGGAGCTGGATGTTATATTTCCTACAAAAGTTAGTAGTTTTATGTTACTATATGTTTACGAATATTGATCTTTTAGCATCTCCCTTGTTTTATCCGCTAATTGAAAACATTTTTAGGTAATGACTAGTTAAATTGTACATTGATGTGTTGAACTTGAGATGGGAGAACCAGACAAATATTAGACGTGCAGTATGCTGTGCATATCCGCTGTAGATGAGTTTAGATTCAGTCAGCCATTGATCCATCCTAAAGAGACGAGGTATCAGACGACAGTGTGCGGACAAGAGACAGCCGCCAAGAGACCTTTTTTTAGTTACTAGCTCTAACCTCCATTGGAAAGGATAAGAAACCATCATTTTCTCGCACGGTTAGCTGGTGGCGAACTCAGCAACCACAAAACAATATCAGCCATCCATTTGAAAAATCGAGTGATGACAAAAAAAAAACAAACAAGTGAGCACCCATCCCTCCACGATCGAAATAACAAGGCAGCATCCTGTCAGCACGGCCGGACTGGTGCACGCTGATGGACCGGGCCGTAAATTTCACATCGAAACAGAAGCACCAGGTGCGGCGTTAAAAATCAACCGAGATGCAAGGGCAGAAATTACTCGAGTGGTACTTAGGAATTTCGATAGGTTTTTCTCAATCATATGACCAATGCAAACGGAACACACATGTATTCCGAAAGGGAAAGAGTAGCGACACATCCAACGCACAGCTAAAGAAGTACTCGAATAAAAAACATAAAAGCCCGCGTCAAAAGGCTGCTCCGAGCACCCTTTACTTCGTCCTGAGAGCGCTCGGGTCTCCTTGAACGGAATCTGTTGAATGAATAAGCCTAGCTACAAAATTGAATTTGCATATTATCAAGACATGGAGCCATGGGGGGTTTTTTGTTTGAAGACACAAGTGCAAAGGATGACGCCAAGGCAGACAGTGCACTTATTGTGGAGAAAGTCTCTCGACAGAACTCCAGGGAAGCCACATCCAAGATTCGCGTAGATGAAGTCTCTCCAGAGAAGTGCTCTCATGAGAACTCCGGCGAGGCCGCATCTGAGATATGTGAAATCAAGGACTCTGATGAAATGCTCTCATCGGTCCATCTCTGAGGCCCAGGCGATCATCGGTTCGAGCGATGCCATCCCTTTCCTCATCGAAGGCCTGAGGGAAGACGGCTCCCGGAGCGACACCTGCCGCGTGGACGCGCTCCTCAGTCCTCACTCTGTACATCCTCTCCCTGCACGCGCCGAACGTCCCGGTCCTCGTGGCCTCCGGCATCATAGAGAGCCTCCGCAGCGTGCTGGCGCCTGTCCTCCTCGTGGACGGACAAGGCCCTCGCCGTGCTGCTGAACCTGGCGCTCACCCATGTCGGCAACATGGAGATCGCGGCCAACGCGGCGATGGTGGGCGCCATCATGCTCATCCTTGACAACGGTGAGCCCGTCGAGATGGAGAAGGCTGTGTCGTGCATGTACGTGATCTGCAGCGGCGGCAAGGGCAGCAGCCAGACGGTGCTCCAGGAGGGCGTGATCCTGGCGCTGGTCTCCGTGACGGCCAACGGCACGGCCCGGGCCCGGGACAAGGTGCAGCGGCTGCTGAGCCTGTTCCGAGAGCAGCGGGAGCTGGAGGAGATGCAGCCGCGGGTGCAGCTGCACGAGGCGGCGAGCCAGGCAGCGGCCGCGCAGCAGCAGCAGCAGCAGCAGCAGCAGGCGGAGGAGGAGATGGTGCTGGCCGTGACTTACTCAGATCACGGCAGGTGTGCAGCTAGTGAAGGTCAGGAAGCAATTCGAATGGCAAGAAATTAGACCAGCAGGGGCAGAGGAAGATGCAGGACTTGCAACTATTTAGCGAAGGGCGACAGGTGGACGTGGCCGTGGGTGATAAAATGGGCTTACTTTCTCAGCACAGATGAGTTTTAAGCCCAGCCCGGATGAGAAGTCCGTGCGCCTGTTGGCCCTCCAGTAAGGATTAATTCGGCCCAATCGAAACCGCCATCACGAGTTTTTTCTGAAAAAGGGATAAAAAAATTTTAATTCAAAAAAGGTGCCGATTGGCAAAATTTCGAAAAATGGGTACCTCCCGCCCGATGAACGGGCCGGAGGGGCGAGGCCAGAGACCTCCAGCCCATCCAACGGGCGGGAGGTCCGAAAATTATTTCCAGACCCCTCCCGAGGGCCTCTTCACGAATAAGACTTTTTTTATTCGTGAAGAGGCCCTTGAGACATCCCACCCGCCCAACGGGCGGGAGGTGCCCACCTCGCTTATTTTTTATTATTTTTTATTAGAATTTATGTTTTACAAACTATTTAAAATTTATACTTTTTTCAAATATAAGATTTATTCGCCATACTCTTTTGTATACATAAATTTTAATTTTTTGTTAGAATTTATATTTTATAAACTATTTAAAATTCATACTTTTTTCAAATATAAGATTTATTCGCCATACTCTTTTGTATACATAAATTTTAAATTTAGTTCAATTTTACGAAGAAGATTACGGTATCTAAAACCCGTATGAAGATAGTTAAGCGATAACGTTTTACAACAAAGAATCCAAATATTACGATAGTACGATACATCAAGCTATTAAAAATAAATTATGTATATTTGTAACCCAGGCTGCACTACTTCTTCGTCATGGACCTTTCCGCATCGCCATGCGGTTCGTACGTGGTTCCCGCTCGATCACGCGTGGAATTTTTTAGAATTAATTAGCAGAGGAAATATAGATAAAGTAATCGAAAAGCAGCCTGGGTTAGCGGGACGCACAGGCTGTTCCAGTACGGACCCACGTGTCATTGAGTATACCGCACTCCACGGCCCAGTGATTACTTGTTGGAGACCGGGCCAATTCCCCCGTTCCCGCGGCCCCAGGCTGTTCCCAGCAGTGCGCCCCTCCCCATCGGGAAACAGGGGCAGGCTATATGTGGGGCCCGCGTGATTGGCAGTGGCTGCTTCCAGCACCATGCGGATGCGGCACCGCATCTGCCACCCTGCTGGCCCACCTCCACTCACCCGCTTTCCTCTGCTCCTGACCCATCGCCACGCGTCAGCTGAGAATAGGTGGGAAGTGATCGGAGTTTGGAGAGAGAGAGGTTGTGGATTTACGGGTTGCCGGAGGGGTCGTCCCTTTTCTCGTTCCTTCATCCGCATGCTACTGGGACATGCTAGTGCAGTCGCGTGAGCAAATACCGCACTGGAAGCTTTTTCGGAGCTCTGCTGGGAACAGCCTGATAGCGGAACACGTGGCTGGCGCAACCTCCCGCCCGCCCAACGGGCGGGATGCCCCTCCTCAGTCTACGGGCCCCGGACTTCCCGCCCGTTGGGTGGGTGGGATGCCCCGGCGCCCGCATCAGGGGCCTGGAAATAATTTTGGGACCTCTAGCCTGTTGGATGGGCGGGAGGTGCCCGGCCCCACGCCTCCCACCCGTTCATCGCGCGGGAGGTACCCATTTTCCGAAATTTTACCAATCAGCACCCCTTTTTCGAATTTATTTTTTATCCCTTTTTCAAAAAAAAACTCCCGCCATCACACAGCGGAACCATCTGAAAACGGTTCGGACCCATTATCACATCTCTCTCGATGCCCCGCCTCATGGTGGCAACGGGGCGGGGCACATCGGGGACACAGCTCCCGTCACTGCCCTGATCCCCAAATCCCGTTCCCCGCCCCGGCCCCGATATGCTTCACGGGGGGAAATCTGTCCCCGGCCTCGACGCATCCTCGGTCCCCAGCGGGGAATACTGCCTCGATGTCGAGGATGGCCGGCGAGGAACAAAAACAATTACCGAAAAATAAAAACGAAAATGGTAGAAAAATATAGAAATGAAAACGAAAATGATTTGAGCGTCTTCCGATTGTTTTCGAGAAATATCATATTTTTTAGATATTCTACCAAATTTTACCGATAGAAATACCGTATTTATGTGCACTACCAGCGCACCCCGCTATCTATATTTTTAGAATGTTATATCTATATTTTCAATTTTTAAAGAGTCATGACTCATTTATCCTAACTAACCTGAACTTATAGGACTATGGATAGTTTCATGGGTGGTAGGACTAATGTCTAAATTTTTAGTAGTATAAAATAAGATATATGTGCTGGATGGATAGATACTTGTATTAATGTCTTAATAATTAGTACTTGTGCATGAAATGTATCAAGTCATATGGTTAATGTTGTACTCTATGGTTTAATATATTTATCTTTTTCAAAATATCGTTTTGATGGGTTTCGATCATTATCGATGTGTTCTCGATCGTATATTTTCATTCCAAAATTACCGTAATACCGATGTTGTTTCCGTTTCCAATAATATCATATCATTTTCGCTTCCAATGAAAAACTATGAAAGTGAGAGTGCTGGAACCTTTTGCCGATCGTTTCCGACCGTTTTCATCCTAAAAGGAGGAACCAAGAAGATGGGGGAGAAATCTTAGGTCTGTCTCCTCAGGTTTGGTGAAGATTATCACGTGGGCTGTTGGGCTGTCAAGAATGAGATACGAACTGATGGCTATCGGGCTTTAAACAGCACAAGAGTTGTGGTCCTGTTTGGTTCCAATTATTTTAGATTTTAAATGTTTGATTTTAGAAAATTTAAAAGTTGGATGACTCCCAGAATTGATAATCGAGAATTCATAATCAGCTGGGAGTCTCGATTCTCGATTCTAAAAGTCATCCGATTTTTGGATTTTCTAAAATCGAACCTTCAAAATCCAAAATAATCGGAACATCAATTTTCGCGGCCTCACGGGTCCTTGCGGGGAAATATGGATCCCCGCCCCCGTCCCGGCCTAGTTTCGGGCCCCAGTACGTTGCCCCCGCGGGGTAAAATTAGGGCCTGTTCGTTTCCTGCTATCTAAACTTTAGACCCATCACATCAAAGAGAATCTTGCTATTTAGAAGTATTAAATAAAATCTGTTTATAAAACTTTTTGCACAGCTAGGTGCTAATTCGCGAGGCAAATTTAATGAGCCTAATTAATCCATAATTTGCCACAGTGATGCTACAGTAATTATTCGCTAATCATGGACTAATATACCTCATTAGATTCGTCTCGTGAATTAGCACTAGGGTTCTGCAATTAGTTTTGTAATTAGACTTTATTTAATACTTCTAAATGATAAGATTCTCTTTGATGTGACCCCTCTAAAGTTTAGGTACCCGGAAACGAACACACGCTTAGTCCGCGTCGCGGCCCCGCGGATCCCCGGTCTCACGGGGAAAGTTGCCATCCTGACTGCCGTCTCTTCTTCCCTCAAACCCTACCCGCCGGCACTAAAGCTAGCAATAGGTATAAATTATCCACGTGCATGCGGATAGCAAATCCGGCTGGTGGGCATGAGTTTGAATCCAACGGATATCGGCTCGCTGCCATGTGGCCCAAACCCCAGATATATAAACTAAGTTAGGGTCTCAACGCCACCTGACACTCATTCCCCTCCCCTCCAGCCCGCCACACCCTTCGTCCTCGGCTCCTCCTGTGCGCCGCGCCGCCGCCAGGAGCGATCCGCGCCCTCCCCCCTCCTCTCGAATCTGACCGAGCGCCGGCCCGGCCGGCGGCGCCCGGGCCTCCACGCCAGGCCGCCCCCCACTCCTCCCCGGTCCCCGCAAGGCCGCAACCACGCGGGCACGCTGCCCCTGTCCGATCCACCTCGCCTCCAGCCGCCCTGCACTTTCCATCCTCCAGCCGTCCTTCTCGCAATCTCGGTGTGGAAGCCCCTGTAGCCGGCACCCGCGCGCCGCTCCCGCCTTCCGTACCCGCAAAACCCCTCTCAGAACCCACCGGGAGAAAGCCGAAAAGCGGGGGAAACAGAGGGCGATGGCGTCGTCGGAGGGGGAGACGAACCGCCTGTGGCGCATCCGGCGCACGCTGATGCAGATGCTGCGCGACCGCGGGTACATGATCCATGAAACCGAGGACATCGGCCTCAAAAGGGCGGCTTTCGTGGATCGCTACGGCGACCCCGTCCGCCGCGACGACCTCGTCATCAACCGCTACAAGAAGGACAACCCCGCCGACCAGGTCCCTCCCCTGTTCCGCCGCCCCTGCTTCGCCCCTTCCGCCGCTGCAGCAGCAGCGTAACCCTAGCCGTGTCGTACCCCTGCAGATCTACGTGTTCTTCCCGAATGAGGCCAAGCCCGGCGTGAAGACGATCAGGAACTACGTCGAGAAGATGAAGCAGGAGAACGTCTTCGCCGGCATACTCGTTGTGCAGCAGGCGCTCAGTGCGTTCGCACGCAGCGCCGTGCAGGAGGTCTCCCAGAAGTACCATCTGGAGGTCTTCCAGGTCCGCTCTCCATTTCCTTTTTGCCGCATTGGCATATCTCTATGTCAGTATGTGCGCTACTCGCGTAAAACGGTGGCTGATGCTTAATGTCATCGCTGTGCAGGAAGCTGAGCTTCTTGTGAACATTAAGGAGCATGTCCTAGTGCCGGAGCACGAGCTCCTGACACCGGATCAGAAGAAGACACTGCTAGAGCGATACACCGTGAAGGAAACCCAGGTCAGATAATTTTCGCTATTCTTTCCTCAGTGTGGCCTAACTACTTCGTGTTTTTGTAAAAACATAATCATTCTAAAATTTATTCTTGTGTTGGACTCTTCGGGTTAAGGTTTTATTATGTACAGCATTTACACGAAGCAATGCCTGGGTCTGCATATGGGGAAATGATTGTTCTCCCATGATTTTCATGAAGCAATAAGATGCTGAACTTTGAGCTATTTTCAGCTTGTCGTCATGCTGTAGCTTGCTAGCATATTTGTTTTTTGATTTTTGTTGCCTAATTGGGAACCGACAAAGCGTATAAATGCCCTGTTTGATTTTAGTTGGCACATTGGAACCAAAAAAGCAAATGTTTTCAGGCCAAATTGACAATCTGCATTAGTTGTGATTTAAATCGTAAAAGAACCTATGGCATGTATCGATTGGTAAAATGGTATAGAACACAATGGTATTAGAAAATTTATTGGTGCAGAAGTATAGGTAGAATCTGATTTGTAGTCTGAACAAGATATTCAAATATGCAATCGACAAATAATACTTTCAGATATGATTAGCACTACTGGCTGATAACTGATTTCAGTGCATATTAAGTTAGATAGTGTTAAGAATGGAACTCTACTGGCCAGTGGTGAAACTAGGGAGTAGGGATGACCCCGCAGTGGCCACAGCCACGGCCCCTTGTGCTCCAAAGTTTTTTTATAGACCCTAATATTTAATAAAACTACATGCCGTAGCTTAGTTTTCAACCAACCCTGGTTCTGCTCCTGCTACAGCACTCATTTACTCGGGGGTCTTATCTGGGCAGTTAGTTTCCTAATATCATAAAGCCGCTCCTTGTGTCATGTTTATTCAAAGAGCATAATGTTCAAGGCTGTGTTTGGCAGGTGCCAGCCACCTCTATCTCATAGTCGTGCCGCCTTAATTTCATCAAGCTTTAGATGTCTTAACAAATACATGCTTTGTGATGAGATGAAGAGACATTTTTTGTATCCTCTGCTTCTGATGATATAGAGCTGTCTATGATGCAGCTCCCCCGGATTCAGATTACAGACCCAATAGCAAGATACTACGGCATGAAGCGTGGGCAGGTTGTGAAGATCATCCGAGCCAGTGAAACTGCTGGAAGATACGTCACCTACCGCTACGTTGTCTGAGCTTCCCCTACATTCTCATGGCTTGAGCTTCTGCCGTGAACCATCACCAAGTGAAAATTTTCCCCAAGCTTCTAATCTTGGCTGTGTACTTCGAAACATTGTTACCGCTGAGAACCTGAAGTGCCTTCAAAGCGCTCTGGTGCTTTTCCCTGAGAACTGATTGACGTTACGCCGTTTTAGCACTAGAATTAGTTTTCCTGTAGCTGTAGCTGTAGCTGTGTTCCATCTATGAAATCATCGTTCCGATTTGAAGAGGACAAGCTTTGACCTGTATCGGCTTCCAGTTGCCAGGATGCTGTGTTATTCACGCCCCTTGGAGGCCATTGTTCTTGCCTGACGGGGGGAGTCTGGTTTCTGAGATGCAAGCACGGGGGAATATACGTGCGTAGTCCTTAGCTCTGTTTGATTTCATGTTTGTTGAAGGTTGGACAACACATGAACAATCGTTTCCTTGTTCAGCCGAAGTGCCAGATCGAGTTAATCGACGACGACTCCCAAGCTAGTACTCCCATGGTATGGCATGACCCTATGGGAGAACGAAGAAATAGCCACCTGCAAATTCCCAAGCCTGCTATCGATTTGGAATAGCCAGGTTAACTTAGAACATAATCTTTCTAAATTTCACTTTCTAAATTATCATTTGGAGAGTTTTCTGCATAAAAATCGCTTTCTATGTACACTTTAGAAATTCATTTTCGTTATCTATTTTTGGCTAGCGAGAAATGCAGAACGGGGGATGGTTATATTTGGATAAATTCATTTTCGTTATCTATTTTTGGCTAGCGAGAAATGCAGAATAGAGAATGGTTATATTTGGATAACCACTTAGAGAAGCTGTTGGAGTGTATTTTTCTATCAAAATCTCTATTACTTATGTTAGAGTATATTAGGCAACTTCGGATATGGTTAGTTTATGATTGATTGTAATCTCGGGATAACCTTCCTTATCTCTAAGAGAGGCTACTTGCCCTCCAAGCCATGTACTCCTATATATTCGCCCTAGAGGCTCAATGCAATATATCCCACGTATTATACACAATCTTACATGGTATCACGAGTCTAGTTCTAACCTTAGATCTTCGGCTTCCGCTGCCCCCGCGCCGCACCTGGGGAGATCAATCTCCGCCAGGGGCAGCGCCCTCGTAGGATCCGCGCGAATTCCTATAATCTGCCGCGCCGTCGTGGTCTCGCAGCAGCAGAGGGACGTACCTCTATCCGTGGCCAATCCATGGTGGTGCCGCTCGTCGTCCTCGTCGGGCACCACGTTGTAATGGAGCTGCCGCCGGGCCTACCATGCCTTCACGTTCTCGCTCCCTCCGGCACCGCGTCTGGATCCATGCCCCTTCCGCGCAACAGGCCAGACGCCCCCCTCCTACTAGCGCCGCCGCACTGCTGCCTTGAGCGCGAGTCGTGGCTGCGGAGGCAGATCGTGGGGTCGCCAGGCTACCGTGCCGTTGGGGCTGTCGGGCCACCGCACCGCCATCGACACTGTCGCCGGGCCGCCGCGCCGTGGGGCTCCGCCCCTTCCCCGCTCCCCCCTCCTACCTGCGCCACCGCACCGCTACCTTGAGCACGAGTGAGTGGCCGCGGAGAAAGTACCCGGAGGTTCGTCTTGCTGATGTTTTCTTTTTTTTCGATCAGAGATCGGTTTGCATCACCCTGCCATTCGTCGCCGCTCCATCATCAACACTCCCAAGGATGAGTTTGTCTCTGTGCCTTCCCAAGCTGCAGCGCCAACGCTCGTGGTCAAGCCATCATCGCCGGTGTCACCACCTCTTTAGACGGTGGCGCCATCCGTTGCCGGTCCTTGTCAAGCTGGCAATCGATCCGAGTCCACGCCTACTGCCGTTTTCACGCGGATACCGCCGCCGATGTTGGTGAAGGAAGACGCTCGTGCGCTTTTCAGCAGCCTCGTCTACCATTGCCATCTGCCGCCCACTGTCCTGCTGCTGTCATCAGCAAGAAGATGCTAATTTTGTGTACTCGCATGCTTTTGTTGATGCTTTGGACCTGCGCCCTCCTCCATGGCTTAGACCACGTCCACCTTGACCTCGACTATTTCGGCACCAAAGGGCTATCATCTGCATGAGCTACTCCAGTCGAAGCATTCGCACCGGCGTTCCGACTACGGGGGGATATCTCCATTGTTCTCCGGTCTGTCCGTTCGTGTTGGTACCGCTACGATTGCGGAGGATATTAGAGTATATTAGACAACTCCGGATATGGTTAGTTTAGGATTGATTGTAATCCTGGGATAACCTTTCTTATCTCTGGGAAAGGCTACTTGCCCTCCAAACCATGTACTCCTGTATATTCACCCTAGAGGCTCAATGCAATATATCCCACGCATTATACATAATCTTACACCTTACAATGAGGAAAGATATAGAGAATCTCTTGTAGCTGCTCTTACGTCCTTTCTCACCACTAGAAACCTTTCTTACTCGCAGCAGCGGATGCGTTGCCCAGCTGTTGAGCTTACTCAAGTACTCAACCATTCAGAGGCCACGCAGCCTATAGAACCAGATAATTGCAACCTGATTTCAGAGGGAGCTATGCTAAGCACTACCAGAAGGGAAGAAACCCAACAAAATAATTACGTACAAAGACAGTCAAAGGAGTGGCTTTTACACCTATCTTTGACTGACAAGGGTTCAGTGCAGCTGTTTTTGTCTCGAGCCCTAGCCAATTTGCTAGGCGCAACATCTCATGTCATCCTACAGTTAGTAGCAAGCTATGCTTATTATCTAGAAGCTACTTGCAAATGTACTGGGTACCATGACCTGAATAAAAGTGAAAACAAAATCAAAGAGGGAGGGATTGAAATTGAAAGAAAGTAAACTGTAATCCTACATGACACTCCACAATGAAACATTAATCAAGAATTGAAAGACAGTATAAGGTCTAGTGTCAGCAGGAAAAGTTGGCCTGGAGCCTGGAAGATTGACCAAAATGTGCAGGGATATATAGCATTAGCCAACAATCATTCCTGGCATTGCTATATTACACACTTGCAAATTATAACTGATTTGGAGCCTAGGGGAAATATGCTTGCATCCAATAGGAGATGCCGCAAATCAATAGTTTCATCTGCTTATATATGGCACCAAGCTGCTGAGTGGTAACTTCTAATGAGTGCCCCCACTTGACTAGTGGCCACTAACCAGGCAATTAACAACTAGAACTGAGTGGTTACCAGCTGAGCGCCGCTAAACAAGATGGCAGATCAAGATGTGTGCTTTAAAAGATTCCTCACACGATAAGAATAGACGGAACAGGTAACAGTTCTTCAGATTCATAATTTCATATTATTTGAAAGTTGAATCTTCTAAGAAAATGGTGGTGAGCCTCAGTCAATGTTCGGGATAAGGATTCAGATTGTACTTCGTAGTGTTGCTTTGAAATTGGCTTTTCGAGCTTTGTGGCAGTTCTATTGACCTTTCTATCACACCTCTTGTACATAATTTCATTTTTTGCATTTATATATGAGTGCCATACCTATGCCATGCTCATGCATAGTTACCAATGGTGTAGCCAGATTAATCCACTTACTTTTAAGCAGTTAATGCATTACTGAGTTAGCTACTTCAATAACTGATGGAATTTAATTAGTAACAAATAATGCACTGAATTTAATGACACAAGGCCCTAACAATAAAATTCTAACTTAGTAAGCGAATCTAGAGACGCTTAGTCTGGACAATAATTCTTAGTTGGGCCTTTGTGCCCTAGAAAGAAAATCTATAGATGTTTAGTCCTGATGATAGCAATTAGTTGAGCCTTCATACCGTAGCAAGTATATCTATAAATGTTTAGTGATTCATATATGTACGCAAAGAAAATGAGTGGCCCTTAGATGAAACTAGACATTACCATTTTGCAACTGGTAGCTGGTATTCCCCAGCATTTTTTTTATTTGTCCAATTTAAATGCAGAAAAAAAGAACTTGACAAGTTCCCAACTGGAATGGTCAATATGTAAAACAACTATGGGTGGCAAAGCTGTGAGACAAACCTCTTCAGAATGCCCCAAAAAAGGCAAATCTGGTTCTTCATATCTCCATTGCAATGCACATAGTTTTTGTGTGATCCAGTAGGGCATTTATGCAACCTGACACATCCAAGCTAGCACTCCTTCCCTTTTCTGTGATATATAAGAAATCTATGCCCAAATCATTATCAGAATCATATGCCATGAAACATGAACTAGAACTTATCTAGCAATATAGGGCATCGGCAGGTCATACATCCGGTAGTAAGTAATTGTACAACAACAACAAAGCCTCAAGTCCCAAGCTACTAAGTAGGCCAACTGGCCAAGCAATCACAAATTGCAAAATGTAATTTTCTACAACCAATGTAAGTCTAAATTAGAAAAAAGATCAAATGAGATGATTTAATTTGATCACTTAAGGATTTTATTGGGCAAATAATTTTCAGTAAATACTCATTATTCTGGAACCAAACACAGCTGTTTTGATCTTCGAATAAGACTCAACAAGAGAAATAATGTAAAGCAGAAAAATTAAGATAAGCCTCTGCTAACATACCATTGTCTGCTACTTGTGTTTTTCAAATATCCAGCTTGATTCTTGAAGGAATGAAACAATAAGCATGTCCAAACATGATGATTCATCTCTTTTTTCCTCATAAGAAGTCGATAGAGCAAATGCGTGCATATTCAGTGAAAGAACTACAAACCTTGCAGTCTTCTACTAAAATGATTCAAGCTTTCAGCAATCAGCACATAACAGAATTTTGCTCCATATCGAGATTGAATGGTGGTTTAAGTGCATAATAAAGGCACCATTTATATGTGATGTTCATGCACCTCTTTAACGCAGATTGTTAGCTTTTTCCACCGATTCAATGAAACTAGAACCAGGAAGTTTTCTCAACCCACTTTCTTTTGCTATATTCCTTATATTAGCTGATTTATTCCATTGTCCTCTCTGAGCAAATACTTCTGAAATCAAAGCATAAGTACCTGGATTCTGTTCGAGCTCAAGGAGCTCATTGCTAATAATCTGTCCAAGCATTGTATTTCCATGAGTTCTGCATGCAGAGAGCAAAGCACAAAGTACACTAGATCTGTCATTTAAGGTAGATAACTTTATGAGCTTGTATCCTTCTTTGAGATGCCCTGCTCGACTCAGTAAGTCAACAATGCAACCATAATGCTCTTCCTGTGGAAGAACTGAATACATTGAGGTCATCGACTGAAAAATACGCAAACCCTCCTTAACTAGGCCAGCATGACTGCATGCAGAAAGCACTGAGGAAAATGTTAACCCATCAGGATTAATGTTTCCTTCTTCCATTAGCTTAAACATTTCAAGCACCTTAATATAGAACCCATGCATCCCATATGCACTGATCATAGCATTCCATGAATCTAGGTCTCTGTTTTCCAAACTTAAGAACAAACCTACAGATAAATCCAACCTTCCACATTTGGCATATGCAGTTATTAAAGAATTTACGGTCTTTGTATCTTTCTCCAACAAGGCACGGTAGACAAAACAATGAATTTGTTTTACACCTTTCAAATGTCCAAGCTCAGAAGCAGCCTGAGCTGCAGCCATAACGGTGACAGAATCAGGCTTCTCACCATGTTGCTGCATTAATTGCAATAATCGAACTGTCTCACCTCCATGTCCGCAGAATAAGCATCCCATCATCATGGCTGTCCATGAAATCAAATTTTTCTTTTCCAACGAAGCAAATACAATCCTTGCTGCTGCAATCTTTCCACAGCCAGAATACATGCGTATAATTTGATTTGCAATGTCAACATCTGAACAAAATCCATGCCTAATTGCAAATCCGTGAATCCACCTCCCTCTAACAAAATCTTTGTGATCAGCAATAGCTGCAAGCAGACTAAGAACAGTCAAAGAATTCGGTGCAACGCATTCTGCCATCATTTCTTTAAGTAATGTAATGGCTTCATTGGCCATGCCACTTTGGAGATAACCATAGATCATAGCGTTATAGGAGACAACATCTTTAACCATCAACTGATCGAAGAGATGCCTGGATTTCATAATTCTAGTGCATTTGAAGTATACCTCGATAAGGGCTGTGGCCAAAACTACATCCTGAGGGATAGATCTTCTAATTAGGTAGGCATGAACACTAGCAGCACAGCCAGAATTGCGTAGCTCAGCACAAGCAGAAATTACATTTGCATAGGTCACAGAATCTGGAATTGCCTTATGCTCATGCAGCATGGCAGAGAAATGGTGGATTGCATTTCCACTCTGTCCGGTTCGAACAAGACCAGCAAGCAATGCATTCCAGGAAGCCACAGATTGCATCGAATTCTTCAAGACAGCAGATGCTAATTGGCAAGCTCCACATCGAGTGTACATGTGAACAAGGCTGGTCTCTAGAACTTCATCTGAGACACCAATTCCTTTCCTTATGGAATAGCTATGTACCGATTTGCCTTCTCTAATTGCTCCCAAATTACCAGCAACTTGCAGTAGGCTGACCAGAGTCACACGGTTTACTTCCAAGTTGCTCCGCAGCATGTCACTGGCAATTTCAAATGCATTCCAAGAAGTAGAATCCATATTTTCAGAATAACCGGTGATCATCGAGGTGTAGGAAACAATATCCTTGTCCAAAATCTCTTCAAACACCTTATGTGAATCAGCCATACTGGCAAGCTTAGAGTATAACCCAACAAGAGAAGAACCAACAAATTTATCCCTACTGAGGCCAAGCTTCAGTGAGTCTGCATGCATTCCTTTGCCCAATAACAAATTTCGGAGCTCAGCGCAGCTCTTCAATCCAAAAGTAATAGTTTTCTCATCCAACCCAATCTGACGCAGCTTCAACCCCCTGTACAAAAGAATAGCTTCCTCTGGATAACCAGCTCTAAAAATGCCAACCATGGCCGAACTCCACTGGGCAAGATCATCGTTTAAAAAGCCTTGGAAAGGAAGGCTTGTCTTGGGCAGGACGCCCAGACTGGCGTAACGAATCAGAATTTCAGAGCCAAGATTAACATCCCTGCCAAGTCCAAGTGTGAGAACGCGAGCATGGAGCTTCTTCAGAGACCTCACATCTGCGCAGTTTTGGAACAACACAGCAAAATTATCAACATCTGATGGCCTACTATATCCAGGATTTGCACCAGCAACAAATCCCGATAACCTCCTGCGCAGCTTCAGCGCCGCAATCTTATCGGTCCTTGCAGCAGCAGTCCTGGATAAGCCTCTTATTGCTAGCATCCTCGTGATTGCATACAGAAGAAAAACAGGTAACTAGTAATTGCCCTCAAATTGAACAGCATGATGTGGCTCAATGGTGCAGCTCCAGTGATAGAGCATTCACCTGAGGGCGCAGTATTGTGTGCCTGGGATCCAAAAGGACATGGAACGGACCCGCAGCGAGCCGGGGACGCGCGCAGGAGCTCACAGCGAGGTGGCGGGAGCTCGCGGTCCGCGGGAACGTTGGAGGCCGAACCCTGGCGAGGCGTGCCGGCGGGCAACCGCTTGCGATTGGTGCCGCAACCCAGGGATGGCGCGTCGCGCGAGGATCGGGCGGTCACCGGCCCCTGCGGCGGCGCCGGCGCGTGTGGGACTCGGAGGCGGCGGCGCCCTCCGGCTGCCGGCTTGAGCCTTCGGCCCAAGGGGGAGAGAGAGCGCGTGCAATCGTAATGGGCTGGAAAATGGGCCGAAATGGACCTCCACACCGAGAACAAACAGCCCGTGCGTGGCCTCTTCGATTTTCCAGTTTTCTTCGGTTGCTTGACACAAGAAAAATCATACTAATTTGGCATCGCCTGTACTTATTAATTTTCCCGTTTCCCCTCCATTTCAAAAGAAATATTTTTGAATTTTTAGACACAGGTTGCTCAATAATAGACCCTGCCTCGAGAGTTGAGCTTTCAAGTTTTCTTTCACATTTCATGGAAAATTTACTATAGACTCGATAGAGTATTTATTATTTAATCAAAGAGAATTCGGGCCTTCCTATCGTTCGTGTACGCGCGAGGCCGCACATGCGGCGAGGGGGGCGAACACGTGGAGGTTGAGAAAGAGGCGTCGCTTGAGCGTGAGCCGCGTGACAGGTACTCGGGGAGCCGAGTGCGCCAAGGCCGCGGGGCGCCGGCGCGTTGCGCTACCGTGTACCTGAGGGTGACGGGAACGACGACGTACACAGATGAGACTTTGTTGACGGTGACGTGTACTGCTCCTAACTAGTGGAGTATATCATCTTCTGCTTCTTATCCACCTTCCTCCATCTCAAAATATAGCTACTTTTAGTATTTAAATTTTATCTTATAATATAACTATTTTTAAGTTATTAAGTGAATTTTTTTATAAAAGGTCTAAAATACTCCTCTTGCATGCAAATTAATTATAGTATGCAGATCAGCGAGCAAGACAAATAGGAAAGCTATGATTAAATTGGTAACTAAACAAGGGTAATATAGATTTTTACTCTCCATTCTTAATCTGTCTGGAAAAAAACTATAGAAGTAGCTATATCATAGAATAGAGGGAGTAGTATATATCCGGGGCGAAGGTAAGTAATAATTAGGGGGTGCCTATGCACCCACGAATTTTTACAAAAATAGTGATTAGATCTAATTTTCCACCATATATGCACCCCTACAGTTTAACTCCATGCACCCACAAAGTTGGTGAACCCCTTCAATTTGCTCTAGCTTCGCCACTGGTATATATAGTCCTGGATAAAATCCAGCAAAAGAAACACGTGTGGAAAGAAGGCCATTTTCCCAACATAATGTTATTCTTGGGCGTATTTCGAAAACATCCTGATCCTTTGATACAGACTTTTTTTTTTGCTGGGTGTTGTGTGTTTGGGAGGGGGGAGGGGTAGTGGAGAGAAAAGAAGAGAGATTAATATTTACCTATTATGCACATAATGCACTGTGATGTAAAGCTATTTAGAAAATCAAGAAAATGGCTTAACCCGTGAGTCCGTATGAGAAAAGCACTTCCAAATGGCCCCTATTGTGACCTGCTATTGTATTGGTTTGCCATACGAGTTTGGCAAGTGTACAAGAAAAACATGATAAGTAAATTAACCCACTCTATTGTCACACGGGCAGCCATTTTCATCTAACTTTTCACTACCGAGAGGGGCCCTGTCTGATGGATGTCCTTTTGTGTCCATCGGTATAGTTAGCCAGCTAGCCATATACATCACAAACAGATGTGGGCACAACTAGTTGGATAGTCTCTCTCTCTCTCTCTCTCTCTCTCCACTATCATTGAATTGACTTATATAAATTCAATTTAAAGTTCTTAAAATCCTCTCATCTGAAAAAAAAGACAAAAGGGCCATTCATTTTCTTAAAATTCAATTTGTATACCCTAAATGACTGCTAGTCAAATCTATAAGTACTCTATGGTATACAAATAATGCAATAAATATATTACTCTTTCAAGATTCTTTCGTGCTATGTTGGTTTTGCAGATACAAATGATATATATGTAATCAGAAAGCAATGATCAAAAGCGTAACTTTTAAGATGGTTCTCAAAATGATAAATATTGTACGCGCTTTGCGACTAGATTCAACACTATGTGAGATTCATATCAACAATTTGCAAGAAAAAAAAAACCTTTTTGCGTGTAAATAGCTGAAAGATTGTCTCCTCCTCGTACGCAATTGTCCCTGTACTCCGGACTGGATCGCATGCTCGCTGTCACATGCCCTGCTATGCAATATGAGTCTGACCCTACTGGTTCAACAGGATATGCTCCTCGAGATCTTGACTGTAAATAGCACCGTGGCGTAACTGGATCTTGAAACGGATGCTCGCTACCATGCAGCTGTCCCTGTGCTCCGGGCTGTGGCCTCTCTCTCTCGCTGGCTCACGGCGGCGCACCACGATGCGAACCACCGGCCCCCGTCAGCGAGCGACAAGCGTCTGCCCCGCCATTGGTTGTCCAAGGGCAGCGCCAGCGCCCACCCCTCGTCGTCTAGCGCAGTGCCGCTCCCAACCGCCCCCACCGCTCCTGCCTCCCTGCAGCTGCAGGTGAGCAGGTCTGACGCTCTGAGCCTCCGGCCAACGGCTGAAAAGGTTATCCGAAGCGTACTGCGAAAGCTGGCCGGATCACCGGCCCGGCCCCGGAGCCGGAGCCCGCCGTGAGGTGAGAAGCGATGAAAGGCCTGGCAGATCTGGCCGCTTTGACCCCGAGCTTTTTGGCCAGGCTTTCGGGTGTCCCGCTTTGGCGTTGCCACTGCACAAGAGCCAGAAGGGCTCCCGCAGCGAACCTTTCTTTTCATTTTTCAAGAACAAGCCAGCTCGCAATACTGCAGTCGGTAGTTTTAGCCAGAGCTCAGCAGCTGGCCGATAATCTAGTTTAGTGGCGTGATCATTGTTGCTTATCCGCTTCACGCTGATTCACGACGGCTCAATCATGAACAGTTCCGGTTGCCTTTAGTTAAGTATCAACCAATATGTGGTGCGACGTTAGATTAGCTGTATTAAATGCTCCATCCATCCTTAAATATATTAACTAATTAGCATCCGGTTCCTTGAACAAAAAGATGTGGATTCCAAATCCGAAGTTGGTGGACTGTAAAATCTGGACCACAGCTTCTTGTGTTTGTATCACAAGCGGGATTGTAAAAGCCGGATTCCACGATAAGCTCAGTGAATAATCCAAGACCAAAGTTAGCCACCAAAACCATGCAGGTAGCTCCAATATCGAAGGGTCATTTATATAGCTCATCAGCTCATTGTACACAGCAAAAAGTCGTTGGATGTGGCGTTGTAGGGTACAAATTAAACAGTAAATGAGACACACGCGTGCATGACTAAGCGTCTGCTGCTTGCGTTGCACATGCGAGACGTGTGCACGAAGGATGGTAACTAGGGCTGTCAAGTACGTAGAAATGGATGGCCAACTCTCTTGGGGACCGCGCGTATACCTACTGTACGCTGCGAGGATGAGACGAGCAACAGGTACGTGAGAGGAACGGGCAGCCCAGCTCAATGTCGCACGGTGTGTCGTCCAAGCTTGCGAAAGCACTCATTATGGAGAAAAGGAACCGTTTGTTTATTAATTAGACAAAGTGTCTGCCCCCATGTCGATCTCCGTATGGAGAAAAGGACGAGGTAATGTATCAATTTGACAACTTTAATTTGCCTCCATTTAAACTCTTAAATTTTAGGATTGCAACGAGGATTCAAATTTGATCATCAACACTCTGTTGAGTAAGCGAGGGTATAGTGACTCAAAAGCATTGCTACTTTGAAATTTTTCTACTCCGATCCAGTTAATTAGTAACATCCCTAAGACATAAAAACTCAGATATGCTTTTTTTCTGTATATGTCCAATGCAAAAAGTTTGAAAGTTTAATTTGAAGTAGCCACGCCGGCACAACTCATTTAAAACCGGTTTGCACCATGCGGAAATAATGCGCGCTTAATCTAATCATTTTTTTATCTTGTGATTAAGCACTAATATTAAATTATTTCTTTGAGGGGTGTATAGACCCGGGAAAAGGCTGCAAAAATGTTGATTTTGTCGTTGTTGCCCCCAACTAACTAGCCATGTATGACCAATTGACCTACCCAATAAACATTGCTCAATGCAGATGTACTAGCTAATACTCCATGTTAGGCTGCTTTCTTAAGGAATCACACCGATGGGGAGTATTGATGAGCCGGTTCATCATGGAACAACTCTCCCACAGTTTTGCTACTGCAGCTGCTTGATAGCCAACTTGCACTCACCCCTCCTGCCCAAAGATGCTCTTTTAGGTTAGCAATGTTCAAAGATGTCACGGCTACTGCACAGGTACAGGAAGAAGAGGAATCTGTCTCCTCCAGGGAGATGCAAAAATCAAGCCATGAGCAAGCCTTATCCGCTTATACATATGAAATCTCTCAAAGCTTATGGTAGTGCAACAGATGGCTTAAACGTGTCGAGACATGCCAGAGCTGGGCATGCCGTCAATAGCCAAGCAATTGGGCAAGTAGACACGGCCCCCTGTTTACGACGGGTTCACGCTGGGAGCCCGGAGCAGGCGGACGCGAGAGAGAGAGAGAGAGAGAGAGAGAGAGAGAGAGAGAGAGAGACAAACCTACCGGCGGCAGGCCTGCAGGCAGCCGGCCACCCACCAGCTGCCGCCTGCCGGCCTAGCCGCCGCGGCTTTTACCTTTACGGCTTCTTTATTACCCCGAGCCGCGCGGTAAATACTCGGACCCCGTTTCCATTCCGGGCGTGGAGGCGGGCCCCGCGAGTCAACGCGGCCTCCGCCCCCCCCCCCCCCCCCCCGGCGCAGCAGAAGCAGAGGCCGACTGCCCGAGAGCACAGCTCCTCTGCTACTACCTTCCCTTTCTTCCCTTCCCCCCCATGGCGGCCCACGAGGCCTCCGCCCCCGCCACCGCAGCAGCAGGCGACGGGGCGCGCCGCCCGCCGCCGCGCCCCACGCTCTCCCTGCCCCCGCGCTCCGCCGTCGAGTCCCTCTTCGCCGGCTCCTCCTCGGCCGGCGCCGGCGCCGGCGCGCTCTTCCCCGACACGCCCTCCCCGGCCTTCCACGGCTCCTTCACGCAGCTCCTCGTCGGCGCCATAGGCTCGCCCGCCGCCTGCTCCGCTGCGCCGGCCGTCCCCACGCCGCCGTCCCCGTTCTCCGTGCCACCGGGGCTCAGCCCCACCGCGCTCCTCGGCTCGCCCGGCCTCTTCTCTCCCACGGTACTCCCTAAACAACCCCGGCTAGTAACCGGAACACCTCACCGTTGCTTTGCCTACCTTGTTCGCTCGCTCGCTTATCCAGTTGTGCCTGGGTTTTTGGCTGCTGCCCCATGAGGAGCGCTTGCTAGTTAATTAAATTCGCGGGCAATATGCTACTACTCCTATTGCTGCCTCCGAACAGTTTTGCGGATTCCTGAGGGTAATACAGTGTGACGGTGCCTGCCTTGGACCCGCACTGGAAGGTCTGCGTGCAGCGTGGAAAGGTCAAGCACGATCACTGACTGACTCGTGCCACCTCGTGGTCCTGCCGAGTACGGCGGAATGCTGTAGGCTGCTGTACCCGATGTGAGGCTAGTTGCCCAGGATCGCTCTGGACGTTAGCAATTTGCTTTTTGGGGATTATGCTGAGATAATTCTGTTGCTGATGTTGTTAATGTCTGCAGAAAACTCCTGTTCTTTCCCTTGCTTGCAGCGCCAGTTGCTTTGATTGACATTAAAATTATGGTATCTCGTCCAGGTGCACTTTCGGGAATGGGAACCCATAGTTTTTCTTCTTTATTTTGCAGTGATAAGGCTAGAATGGTAATTGGTTAAATTGATCAGTAATGTTTGCCTGCTCCTCCATGTATGCATAGTTCATGCTGTGAGTTGCTTGTGCACATCAGGTTCTAGCATTCTTTCAGATAACAAGTCAATCAATAGAATACTTGAGCTTGGGGAGAAGAGTAGAAAACTAAATTTTAGAGTATATCGGTTGTCAAGGTTATAATGTTGCAATTGGGGATTTCAATGATCTTGAAGAAATGCTCTGTCATAATTAGAGCAGATAGTTACATTTGTTAGTTGTGTTAGTTGCTGTAACAACATAGCATGAGAAAATTATAGTGGTTTACAACTGCATTAAGCACATTGTTACAGATGTGAAATCTGGAGATGCTGCTTTTAACAGTTTCTGTGGTAAGCACGATTGATATAATCTGTTGCCTGACAAATGTTTCCATGTTATTCCTGTCATTTGGATCTGCTCAACTCTTTTTGAATGCCTGTTTTTTAAATGTTTTATTGTGCTTACTATTAAATGCTACAGTTGCAAATAGATATGTTTATGTTTTAGATTAAGTGATTAAGTATTACTTCTTTTTCTGCAGGGGAGTTTCGAGATGTCCCATCAACAAGCCTTAGCACAAGTAACAGCACAAGCAGTCCACTCACAGTTCAATATGGTCAACCACTCAGATTTCTCGATCCCTTTCTCGTCAACAACAAGACCAGCTTTGACATCACAGCATCAGCATGTCAACCCTACCAATGTGACATCAACGCAGGAGATATCAACTCTGCCATCACATACAGGTAAAAACAACATTGAGTCTAATGAGGTTTCACAAGGACTCCAAAATTCTGCACCCACTTTTGATAAACCTGCTGACGATGGATACAACTGGCGGAAGTATGGCCAGAAGGCAGTTAAGGGTGGGGAGTATCCAAGGAGTTACTACAAATGTACCCATGCAAGTTGTCCAGTTAAGAAAAAAGTGGAGCGCTCAGGAGAAGGACACATCACTCAAATAATTTATAGAGGTCAGCACAACCACCAGCGTCCACCGAAAAGGAGGTCCAAAGATGGTGGTGGTCTACTAAATGAAATAGATGATTTCCATGAGAATGAAGATGCTTCAACTAGATCAGAACCAGGCTCTCAAGATTACTCCGGAAAACATGGGGGTTCCAATGATGGCATAGCAGGGCCTCCGGTGTCAAGGAGGAGAGAAGGAGATGAGCAATTGTCGGGCTCAAGTGATAGTGAGGAGGAGGAAGATGCTGAACAAAGGGTTGGCAATGGAGATGCTGGTCGTGCAAATGCAAACAGAAGGTAGTTTCTGTAATAGACATTTTTTCTCTTTTTTTCAAGCTCCGATCTATAATTGTTAGTTTTATTGGGCAGACATGTGCCGACTCCAGTCCAAAGGATAATTGTGCAAACAACTAGTGAGGTTGATCTTCTGGATGATGGTTACCGATGGCGCAAGTATGGGCAGAAAGTGGTAAAAGGGAATCCACACCCGAGGTAACCCCTTTGCATTTTGACTTGTTCTCCATCTTCTTTGAGTGCATCCACTCTGCTGTGATTTTACATGTACCATTGGAAACAACACATTTTATTGGAATAACTCTGCATAACACTATTATCAAGAGGCACTAGCTATTATGTATAAGCCTATAAGGACTTGCCTCTTATTGAAAAAAGATTAGTACATCTTAAACTATTATTAGCTTGGTTAATCAGTTGGTTTAAGTATGTGCTGTAGTTATTAGTTGGTTTATTTAACAAATCCTGTACACTATTGTAGTAGCTGAAATGGCAGATTCACCCGCTACATTACAATATCTCGCTCCTTATACGGAAGCAGCCCTGGCTGAGTATTTTATGTACCGCGAACGGCATACTTTAATAATTTATGATGATCTCTCCTAACAGGCACAAGCTTATTGCCAAATGTCCCTTCTATTAAGAAGACCCCCCGGCCGCGAAGCTTATCCAGGGGATGTTTTTTATTTGCATGACCCACAAGATATGAAATTTATAACAGCCTTTTATGATGTTGAACTACCCACTGTTTTCTTATGATGTTGAACTGTTGACCCACCCACTGTTTAAATAGTGAATAGTATCATTTGTTACTCCAGCAAAGCCAAAACATGTACCTCACTGGTCTTGGTCTATGGTGCGGGCTCTTAGGGCCTGGCACATTATTGGATCAAGTCTTGAACTCTGGATCTTTTGAATGTTAATCTCAATACCCTGGAAAGTCCTATGCAATATTGCTATTGCTGCAAAACCTCATGGTAGCGCCCTGCACCTCACCACGATGCCCCCGTGTCCATGTTTGTTGGTGTTCAGTTAGGACACTTCAGATATTAAATGTGGGGTATCGATAACTTCAGTCCCTTGGATCCACAGGATCTGTGTCGTCAAAAAGTTTTAGCTTTGGCCATCAATGCATGCAGGATTATGTAGATGACAACATAAAAAATGGTGTTATAAGATCCACCTTAAATACATACTTTTCAAAATTTATGCTTCTTTTATTCAAAGTAACATATTTCTATCGAAATTGACAGTTAGTGTAACTGCCATTGCTCTGAGATTTGTGAACCTTTTAGAAATAGGAGTGTAGAAGCAAAAACCACTGGTTATTAAGTGACAAGTAAGGAAGAACCTTTGTTTGATTTAGCTCGGTGATGGTGCCTAAATAGGAATTGATTTCAGATACTACCAAGTTTTATTCCTAATTACTATTCTTAGGATTTTTTTATCCAGGACCTGTTATTTTGCGCTGATTTTTTTCATTTTCTCACTCGGGGAATTGTGTGCACAGCAGCCTTTCATTTTCGAGAAATATTTTGCACCATTTGCCCAATGTCATTGATATAGTGTAAATCTACTAGGGGTGATTGCCTTTCTTGAGTTTATTTGCTTCCTATTTGCTGAACTGTGTCTTACAGCTAATACACCCCAAAAGATAGCACCCAATGCAAATTTCCGCTATTACACTGTCCTAAACTAAACGTCACAAAGTAACAATGTCCCGAAGCAAAATTCTCTTCAGCCATCCAACATGATTCTGGGTTAAGTTAGCAAATTCTGAAAGCATTAGGCGAATTATTTCATGTCCAATTGCCTATTCTCATATAAAAAATGGCCTGGAAGTTTCTCTTGTTGTATTGTACTCCCTTGGTATAAGCGGGACCAGATAAACTTTTATTGAACAGGGTCCAGTTATACTAGGTTTATGGACTTAGTGACCTGCTCAAAGTGTTGATTCTAGCCCTCTTAACAAGCCTTGATCCCCATTTGGTGCTCATACGTACAAACTTTTAGTTTGTATATTAACCAGTATAAAAAATTCTGATAAGAATATTTGTTAATGTACTTCTATAACTACTCTATTCAATGATAAAATTTCATGTTAAAATTCATCACCAACCGGGAGTTACATATATGCTAAGTTTCTGACAAATAAGAAAACAAAACGAGGATAAGGTTTGTGACCATTAGGCTAAAATAGTGATGATGTGGTAGGTGCATGGCCATAAAGCCTGCTTTGTCTTATACTTCTTTACATATACTTGCTAACAACAGAGCTGTCCTGCAAAAAATATGGGCCCTGTGCCAAATCATACTTTAGGCCCCCCAATATAACAAAAAAAGTTTAATATATAGTAATTTTTATATTTTAAATAATTGTATAGCCACTTCAGATACTTATATATGTTGCTTGAACACATTTCTAAAATCAACTCATCTGTTGCCCTTATTCTTTTTTTTTCTTTTCATGCTTTTCATAACCAGAGTCATATTTTCTATTTCAACTTTCAGAAGACATGATTTAAAAAAGATGCACAAATAGAGAAAAAAATAGAATTAGCAGGGCCACAAATTCAAGTAGAAAACTGCAAGCACATGCAGGTTTACAACTACTGACATGATTATTAGTACCCCGATCCAACAAGAAGCGATTTCAAATGGTCCAGCAGAGCCAACCAAACCCAATTGATCAATTTGATGCTAAGATTAAGGTGTAAGGACAAACGAGATAGAGGAGAAGAAAATGAGATATAAATATGAGATTGGGATTTGGGGATGATACATGGTCCAACGGGATTTTACTTGGGGGCAAATTGCTGATTAATTGGTGATAGGAGAAGAAGAATCAGGCGTACAACTGTTAGGAGATGATTTGCATGTGGCAAGGAAGAAGTGGAAGAGATTTGAGGGAGTAGAAGGAAAGTCTGTGTAGGTTTCTCAAGGAAGCTCCATGGGAGACTTGAGTGGTCTGGTCGTTGTGCTAGAACTACTAATACTGATTAGTAGTACAGACTAATCTAGCTGGGGCCCTGTGCAGGTGCACCGGTGGCACATGCCCAGGGACAGGCCTGGCTTAACAATAACAATGAACGATCGAACGATTAAAAATGATAATTATGGCTAGCATTTTGATCTAATAGTTATCGATTTTATTTGATAATGCATTATTTCCGAACATACCTGGAGTATCAATTTGAATTCTATTTGCACTTGAGATATCTATTCTGGTTGTACTATGCAGGAGTTACTACAAATGCACGTATCAAGGATGTGATGTGAAGAAGCATATCGAAAGGTCATCACAAGACCCAAAGGCCGTCATAACGACATACGAAGGGAAGCACAGCCACGATGTGCCAGCAGCCAGGAACAGCAGCCATGCTGCTGCCGCTGCTAACGCCAACGCGTCATCCTCCACCAGCTTACCACACAGGGGGCAGAATTCAGCATCCAGTAGGCGCAGAGGAGCAGATGTGTCGTCGGCCTCTTCTATGCTACTAAAAGAGGAAAATGAAATAACATAAAGTTTTGGAGTCTCTAGCAGCCTGAATTATTCTGTTCTCTGTCCATTTCCCAGGTGTGCTGCCTCACGCGCTGTGCTGGAGCAAATTGGCATTGTAAGTCCTGCATGGTTTCAGCGAAGAGCGAGATCCTTCTGTTTGCGCACTTCCGGGAGCTTTGCACTTCCTGTTTTGCAGCACTGTGTTGTTACCCCATTGGTTGTCCATGCCATTAGTCTTACCCATGGAGAACTACAGTAGATGACAGCTTTCATCAGCCAATTGTATATGCTCTATTTGGAACGTTCTGAGGTGGTTTGTAGATACACGGCTCCATCCTGGTCTCTGTAAGTGTTAATCGACAGGATATATAAAGTTATAGTTGCTGATGACTGTTTGCCATGGGCCTGTGGTGACCTCCCTTCCAATTTCCCAGGTATCCAATCTCGAATTCGTCGATGTCGTTGACCAGCAACGAAATTTGTTCGTTAAATGTGTATTCTCATACAACTTCCATGTGACGAGTACTGGGGTGCCCCAACAATAATCTGGTGATCAGTTTCCAAGGCCCAACTATGCTACTCTGAAAAGAGGACTAAATGTATCCGCCCATCGATATGAACTCTTTTTCAACGATGGAAAAATCATTTAGCACCATAGGATAATATCTATTGCGAGAGACCCGTTACATCTTTGGATGACGGATATTTATTGAAGTGTGCATTCAGCCATTCACAGAAATCATTTTTCACTTTTCTATATGCCTATACTCTCCTCTTTTTTATGTTTTGAATCTCTTATTTGAAGCTTCCAGGCATCCAGTGTGAGTGGGAGGAAATCCGGAATGAGTTTTCGTTGCCGTCATCATGCTGTAGCCTTTCGCACGGCGCCGGCCCGCCCTCTGCCCACTACTTGTTCGACAAAACGCCTCCCCGTCCCCCGGGCAGCGATCTCCGCCTCCCCAGCCAGCGCGACTCCATGGCTCGTAGGTCCGTCCGTGCATTCGCTCCCCGCCCGTTTGTCCAGATCACGTTGGCACGGCGCGCTCCGCCGCTTCGAGGGGAACAGTGGTTGATGGCTTCCGCGGGGCACTAGCTAGTCTGCACTGATGACTCGCGGAGGCTGCTGATCCCTGAATAGGACGAGGTACGCTCCTTCACTTTTGCCCGTTCTGATTCTGTACTCTCAGTGCCGTTCAATGTCCTGCACATTCTGCCCTCAAAAAAGAAAAAGAAAAATGTTCTGCACATTCTCTCATCTGGACACAGCTAAGCACGGTACGATGGCCATGCTGCAATAGACGCCCGTGTGATTGCAAATTGCAGCGCTGGCTAACATACACATATACATACAGCCGACGGTAAATTCGGCGGCCATTTTCTTGGAGGCTGAAAGTTAGGACTGGTTCACCTCCATGGTTCCACTGCATACAATCTGCTCGTAGTGTAAGCAGGCAAGGCAAGTGCCTGAGAAGGAAATTTTAGAAACAAGGTTTGGCTATTCCTGATTTCTGTCAGCATCTTATCATGGAATGTTCATGTTGTCTGATGACCATTTCGTCTTGTCAGGTTTAATGTCTATCTGCGTCTGAAAGTGACATATGGCAACCGGCAACTCGAGTGGAAAAGGTTAGATCGTGACCAACACCTGAAGGGTGGTATCGGCTGGTATATACATTATTACGATTACAGAAAAGTTTCTGTGCTTACATGCAGGCAGAAAGGCCAGCATTTTAAGCAGAAACTAAGATGTGGGGTCATCAGCTTTTTTTCCCTCATTCTTTCCTCATCGATTGAATGGATCTAGCCTTCCAATATACATGCAATCACTATGATCAAATGTGTCACTTGTCATCAACTGTGACTATTGTTGGAACTTGCCCATGGTTAACAAATTCAATCTTGTTCAGCCTAACACAGCAGAGGACCTGCTCAGGGAGCTCCTCTTGCTTCTGGGCCTGCAAGATCATTATAATTAATTACAATTAATATGGACTGAATATAAGATATTTCAAGAGTACTGCCAGATAAAGTGCAGTGTTAGTTATTCATGGGTAGTATGATGTAGTTTTTTTATGCAAAACTTTCTATGCAAGACAATGGTGAGCTCTATGATTATCAATTTAACAGTATTCGATGAATCTGAAATTTGTCTTGCACCCAAAGAAACACATAAGGACATCAGTTGTCTGCAAATAAGTAGGAGAAGCTGAAGAAGATTGATAGATGCATCTTTGGTGGAAAATCTAAAGGAAAACTTACCTGAATTGTCAAACCCAAATCAAGGATGCCATTCTTTAGGCGTTCCCTAAATGAATCTAGTCCCTTCCTAGCAATGTAGCTGAACCGGTGTATATCAAGGTCTACCTCAAAGTAGTTCTCTCCCTGGTGAGGTAAGAGATAAACATTAACTGGTGGGTTCTCAGTATACCACATACCTTTACAATCTGATTACCACCTAACAACATCGAGTGTGTTACTTCACAGTTCAAACAAGTACATCACTTTACCTCATAGAAATTATGTTGGGGCCGTGAGAGGACTGGCTTCTCATTGTATGCTTGGACAAGCTTCTTCTCTGTGGAACCCAACTGGAGGTCATCTGGGTTGACCAATCCAGCCATGATTTTCAATCGATCTCTGTACATGGTGGTAGATTCTGACGTAAACCCTTTTACCTTCTCAGATTCATTCTCAAAAAATTTCTGTTGACAGAAGGATTCTGTTAGCTCACAGAAAATAATTCTGTTTGGGAAGTAGAGATGGTGAACTGGAAAAGGCTAACCATGATAGAATCCTTGAAATGATCCGAAACCTCCTTCTCATAGTATTCAGATATCCTGAAGTACAAGACGAGGCTAAAGCCTTCTCCGTCGCTGTCACCGAGGAACATAGCAGCAGGGTAGGTAGGCATCTGTGATTGAGGCAAAAAAAAGAAAGCTTGTAACATTAGAACTTCAAATGGTAGTCAAGTTATACCTACTTCCATGCAATTTGCAGGGGAGTACCTGGATGTTCACAATCAAAAGTGACGGGAGCTTGGGATGTGTTCTGATCTGTGGAAGATCAAGGTGCTGAGCAATGTGATGAACCTTCTTGGTGCAGGCAAACAAGTCCACCCCTATCGGATAATAAGCAGCATAATTTGGAGCAGCACATTTCTTCTTATCTCTGAAAAGATTGAAATCAGATGTTCGGTTCATACAGCTCATTTCATGCTGATAGATAAACATATTTGACAGCGTTGTTTCCGAGTTTCTTGTCATACTTTAGGAAGGTCTCACTCCTCAACTTGAAGAGGGATGGATCAATCCGTGACCAACATCCTGTTGTCAGCTTCTCACCTCCACATGGGATTGTTTGCCCTACCTTTGGACGAACAACATATTTCTTAGATTTACCTACAGTGAGATTTTGAACATTAGCTAGATTGAGAGGGGTGTCAAACTGAAACAGACACTGGACTTACCCAGTTCACTGCTGTCTTCATAGTCATCGCATGATGTCTTGTATGAGAGCCGAATGACTGTTGACTTTTTTGTTGTTGGGCTTCCACTAGTCAACTGCTGCATCTTGTCATTGAAGCTGATAGAGTGCAGCAGCTTCCGTAAGCGGGATGGGGTGGGGCTCTCCTTGTTATCATCATCTGTATCATTTTTATCCTTCAAGCCCTTGAAGCTAATGGAGGTCGGTAAGCACTTGGTGGCACACACGGACATGCTTTGGCTCCTACGTCCAGGATCATCACCTTTCAATGCAAGAATATCAGATAAAGCTGTAGAAGTTGTTGAATATTTGTAATGCTTATTCCTTTGAGGTAAAATTGTTCATACCTTTATCTCTTTTCAGGTACTGTTCAATAGATAATGTCATAGGCACACCACGGCATATCTCGCCAATACGAGAGAGTGCGTCAGCAAAACGGGAAGCGCTCTCATATTGCTTATTTTCGTCCTCATCTTCGTCCGAGGATGCCGAACTATCTGCAGGGGAATTCAAACCTTGGACATTACAGTTATGCCTCCCTGAGACATCAATTCGCACAACGACCATTCCTAATAATTCCTAATTGTTAAGTTTCTAATGTTCATACCTCCATCCACACTCTTGAATTCATCATCAGAATCATCTTCAAGAATGCTGACAGAGTCAAACCAGGCATCTTCGTTGCTGCAACCTACAACGGTATGAGAAAATCTGGTTGATTCATTGCCTCGTACTTATCAGCTTACATGAACTTTTACCTTTACCGTCCCTCTGGCTGTGGTGCCACTGCATCTGCGTAAGGTGGAATGTCTTGGAAAGCTCCGACTTGTCACGGTTCGCCGTCTCGACATGTACAATCTCGCTCATTGAGAAGCCAGTCATGCGTCCTCTCGAATCGCTCAACTGTTGTGACTGGGGTGCCTCTGGCATGATGGACCGGGAATGGCTGCGGACTCTTCGTCCTCTGGTGTAATATCTCGCTGGCCTCCTATGCTCTAGGGCAGCCTTGGAAGTACAGGAACCCATGGTGATGGATACTTGTGTGTGTGTTTTCTGTTTCTAGTATCCTCAGTACTCTTCTTTAAGATAATTCACCTTCAGTGTTTGTACACACTCTGGAGGTAGAGATGAAGGCCTAACCTGCAGTCACAAGAATATAAGTTTGGTGTATGTTTAAGCAGGTTCTAAAGATTCGCATACAGACGGTGGGAGTGGAGTGATTTCTGTGGCACCAAAGACCAAGTATTCTCAACTAGACAGGCAAATGTGAGGGGAATGTAACAAGAAACTGGATAAACAGAATGGAGAGCTACCAGAGTGAATCCAAGAAACGCAAATGGTTTTGGAAAAGCAAGAGACTTGGAAAGAGAGGGCAAGGTTTGGAGAAACCTGCAGCCGTTCTGCAATATAATGTTGTGTGTAGGCTCATGATTGATGGATTAGTTTGGAGAGCATGTGCTCGTTGGTAGGTTGGCATTTTGCATTATAGGCTTTATTGTAGACGACGAATTATATCAACTATTCCTGGACAAATTATTAGGCTACTTTGAACTTCAGGGAAGGTTCCTGTTCAGTTTGCATAATGAGGAGAGATCTTGTAGTTGAAGAGAAATATGGTTAAGCAGATTGCCTTGTACTGCCGGTAGGGGTTTCGGATTTATGCAATGATCAGATGGATGCCGCGTTTGCAGGGGGTATCTGCATTTCTTGAAAGATGTTGATGGTCAAAGAGATGCAAATATTCGAGAATCAGCAGTCGGACAGCCAGCTACGAGCTGGAAAGAATTGATATCTGAACAAATGAATTATATGTTGGGCAAATGAGTTAGGGAATGGTAGAGGAATAAATTCTTGGAACAGTACGTGCAATCAAGAATAATTGTTGTTGTCGGGCTTTCTTTCTTTATTTTTGGTCATGGAGAGTAAAACATATTTCATCTTTTTTTTGCGAGTATTCAGCTTTGTTTTTTGGAGGAGTTATTCATCTGTTCAGCAAAACATCATTTGGCTGCAAACAGAACGTATTCAGGAAAACATTTAGTTACTGTTATCTTGGGTTGAAGAACAGAAACATACTGAAAAATATTAGCCCCCTGTAGAAATGAGTAGAAAACTGAGTGGTTGTTAGACTTGTTGGGATGGAGATTAACAGTCTAAACGTGCCTCTAGCACTTAACGAACGTAGATCCTCGTTTATTATTGTAATTATGTGCACATGCACGGCCGGCGTATGATTTTTTTTATATATCTCTAACTAGGTCAGTATACAGTGGGGCCAACGATGACAAATGGGCAGACACATACAAGAACATACACTACCTTTTTCTCTCTCCCTAAAATCGGTTCCTTTGTAATACCCTCTCTATTCCGGATTATTTTTGAGTTTGTCCTAAATCAAACTTTTGTAAGCTTGACCATGCTTTTAGAAAATAAGAATAATAATTACCATACCAAATTAGCTTCATTGGATCCATTATAAAGCATAGTATTATAGTTTACTTCTTTGATGTGGTATATGGTAATACTCTTTCCTTTGGCCAAACTCATGATCGTTTGATTTAGAAAAAAACTTAGAAATGCTTATATTTTAGGAGGAAAATGAGTAAAAAAATTATGAGCTACTAATACGAGAATTAGGTAGGTGCGGCGGCTTAAACGACCATACAAACAAATCTTTTTATTTTCCCCCGAAATCGTGTTGGTCCAAAAAAATATATTCTTGGTTCAGCATACAAGGTTCACTGTGGCATTTTCTTTTTGGAAAGGCATAGTAACAATTTTTCTCTGGCGAAGCCCCTACTGACTGTATATATTTTTACCAAGGAATCAAGCGTGATATAATAGCATTCCCATCAAATTGAAGAAAGTACAGTGTAGAGCACAACGTCCCAGTGTACCAAAAAACGAAAAAGAAACAGCGTTCAGATAATCCCAATTTCCAAACCCAAACAAATTTAACAGGATACACTGGGTGAAAAGGTGAGAGCGAAACAAGACACGGTTCATTCAGCTAGGGTGGAAGAGGAAGAGGACGAACCGCTCAAGTCCTGGAAAAAGGCATGGCGCGTGCAGGCATCTGGGAACACGAACATGCACTGACTGAGCCGGGAGGCTGGCGGCGTGCGGGTGCGGGGCCCGGCGCCTCTCCCTTTTGCACGGTCGACGTCGAACCGCCGGCCGGTGACGGGGAGCAAGGAGCCGCCCTCTCCTGCGTAAAAGAGGCTGGACGGCAGCCGGACAGAAAATAAGCCATGCGCCCACCGCTTGTAAATTAGCAACACCTATGTATAGTGTTTTTCCTTGTTTGGTGCCGTCCTCGGATAAGGAAGGTGGGCGCGCGTCGCTGCCGGTACCCATTGCCAGCGAGTGAAAGGGCCCCTCATCTTGACCCTCCCTGAGCCCCAAATCCCTAAACCTTGATCCCAATTCCTCTCTTCTTCTCCGACCACGGTGATCTTCTCCGCTCTGACAGAAAGCAGCAATCGCGCGCTCCAGACTTGTAGAACAAAGGGAGAGGTCGTTATTTAAAAACAGAGGGGAGTATATATGTACCTACATATCAGATAAGCACATACTAGACTTGTAGAACATATTCCTGAGGTAGCTGTGCAGCAGCAATGGACATAGAAAATATCAAGTGCGAAATCAGCTTTCGTCCTTTACAATAGAATAAGGATTATTCTTTCACTGGCCGATGCAGTAATACAATCCTATTTTAGAACACAACAATGAGCAGAGTCACTACATCTACATGCTAGATGTTTATCGCTAAAATTGGTTCCCAGTTGAAGTTCCAGGCTGCTCGCTTGCCACTTTACTGCACCGACGGCGGCAGGAACTGAGGCGCTAATAATCCGGTATGGATGCAAAGGTGTACCCTGGTGCTCCTCGCCACGAATAGTAAGCAACTCGAGTTTCGTAAAAGCCTGCAATTATGCCAAAATTATGTAAATGTTCCACTTTGACACTTTCCACAGCCATAGCCTTTCAACAGCTGCAAATGGAGACACAAAAAAGTGTGACCAGTTTCCTTTTCTACAATAATAATGCCAGTACTGATCGCAATACCAGTTGAACATGAAGCCTACTGATTCCCTGGTCGTAGGAGTCCACTATCAGCCAGAACAAAAATGCTGTTGCCTTGTTTGGTTTGAACTTTTTGAATCTTGCGTATGGCAATTAATATCTCTCTTAAGTCAAGAGATATAACTAAGAAAAACTACAGTAATAGGTATTTCAGAAGCTAAAGAGAGTGGATAATAACAGACTAAATAAAAAGGAAAAATTCAATAATGTTGAGGAAATAAATGCACACGCTTTGGTACTTTAAATTAACATACCAGGAAGGAAGGCAAGGAAGCCCAGGAACAAGAGACCATATGCCAGAGAACTATCACCCTCCATGTGACCTGTGAATATGAAGTATGAAAGGAAGAGAAGTGAAGTTCCTAGGAGGAGGAGGAACAATGCCAGTGCAATTGACTTCCAGGGGATCCTCCTGTAGGATTTTGGAGTGTAAGCGAACCGAAGATCAACATCTTCTTTAGTAAGATTGTTGTACTCCCCACCCTCTACAGGAAGAGGTGTGTAACGAACGTTACGTCTTGATGCCATATGTCAGTATCTGCACTGAGAATGTTTTCCTGCAAAATATGAATCCAAAGAATGAGAAAAACAGAAATACCATATGACTGAATCATGAAAGAGTTCTTGGGCACCGCATCATACATACAAAGCTGTCATACTGCATATCATCTATCCACATTGTGGCTTAGACCAAATGGTCACATAAATCATTTTTACCTGTGTTGCCTAGTCAGCTGGTATACTTGTGTTGGTCACACCTCTATTTCTGTACATAATAGATACATGTTTCGTTAACTACGTGCACTAGTGCTGTAAACATGCTTATCTCTTGGCAAGAGATAGTACCTTACTTTTTCTTCTTTAATGATAAGATATGCACTCTCCTGCGTATTCGAGGAAAAAAAAGAGATAGTACTTTACTTGCAGCAGATGTATATAACCTTGGGCATGCATCTCAGGCAAAAGAAAATACACATTGTAAGATACTTGCAGCATACATTGGTTTGTGCTTCACTCATAACTTATTAGGAAAGCTCAGTTCAAGTCTTTTCTGCTTTGAACTTGATCAACAGCCCAAACAGAAGACTATCGCGCAAAGGCAACATAATATAATCTTATTTAACATGCTGCGACGTGCTATGACAAATAGATCTCAAATTGCAACAGGATAAAATTGTTTTGCTTGCCATATTTGTCACAGATGAACATTCATAAACAAAAGAGAAACAGAAAGAATAGAACAAAACATGACCGGGCATCAATGAGCAATGCTCGCCTTAAAAAAGCAAAGCAAATCAAGACAAATAGAAAGAGAGCAAAAATGAAACGTAAAAGTGCATTCCATACAAGCGTTGGACACTAGCAAACAGTAGACAGTAGATCAACTCCCTACGAGACAACTTGCCATCCAAGATGGTTAGATACCTACAACTAGTTTCCACTACCTTTTAACCCTTCATGTTTGGGCCACACTCTATACAGAACTCACTCCTTCCCTCCCTCTCCACCATGGACCCGGCCATTGAGGCCTGGGACTAAGACCACTGATATAGCTTATGTTCCATCCAGAAACATGACAATATAAAAGAATAATCATATTACGTAAAGATCTGTATTAGTTAGAATGCTTATCGCAAGAAAGCTCAACTTGTGGATGCACTGCAAGGCCTCAAGGGAGCACCACATTTTCTGGATGGAAATGCAATGCAAGAGTCTAGAGAGGAGGCTCTGGCAGGAGATGGCCAGAAGGGATGCTGCTACAGCCAGGGCTGTCAATCGTTGGACCAGAGAGCAGATATTCAGTTTTTTGCTATTATTTTAACAGAAGTAAGAAAAAAAAGGCTATATGCCTGAGATGAGTCAAAACCTCAAAATTTCGTTCATTCACAACGAATAAAAGATGAAAGCTTATCAAGGCTGCAAGAAAGTTCAAATTATCCGCTGAGAAATATATAGGGTATAGAATAATACGGAACCCAAACAAAGAATAGTTATACCAGGACAGAGAGCACACATACAAGATAATAAGAGAAAGGAGGAACACCACGATACAAACATAAACAATAATCAGTATTAGTTCCTGGTACAACAAATCCTTTTGAGACATTGATTAACAAGTACCATCTTACTGTCCTAATCTTGGGCACTAGAATAGTGGAATGACTTTCCTCTCTTTTTATTTATATATATAATCAGTAGGGGATACTCATCCCCTCCTGTTGCATAAAAAAAAAGTAGTGGAATGACTTCATATAAACACTAAATGAATTCTGAAATTTTTGTTCTTACACACAGCTTATTGGACAAACATGGGCATAATTTCTAATACTTGAATACTACACGATATATACAATAAATCAATTCATGCTTCAAAACAAAAAAAAACACTTTGTTGTATAATAAGCATGATATAAACTTCCAGCTAGCATGGGACGCCATACCACAATTCACTCAAAAGTATGCATCTCGAACTATTTAGGCCCTATTTGGTAGAGCTCCCAGAGCAGCTTCTAGGCTGAATCCAGGATAAGCTCTGCCAAACAGTTTTTCTGAGAGAAGTGATTCTATACTGATTGTATGGAGTGATTCTCGAAAATGAACTAAGGAGCTAAGAGCGAAAAAATTAGCTTCTTCTGATTCACTTGTCACACTGGATCTGTTTTTCATATAGTTAATCTTAGAGAATCAAAGAGAATCACTTTCAGCTAGTGAATCACTTCTCTCAGAGAATTAGCTCTTATAGAGAATCAGAATAAGTTGGAGCTCTACCAAACTAGCCCTTAATGTGTTAGCCTTTAAAGCAGAAGTACATCTTTTAAGGGGAAGGAAACCTGTCAAAAATGCAGTAAGCTAGCTACACGAGAAGAAAACAAAGTTTGGTTGCTTTAAGTCCCAATTTTGTTCTAATGGCACTCACTACAAATGTGAAATGCGGAAAAACATTTTATAATCCACATAATTACTACACAGAGAAGGACGTAATGCAGGAGCACCAGAGTTCAATTTGAACTCACAAACCTATTACTACAAGTCACCCGCCACGTAATGTCGATATTGGAGGGCATGATAAGTATTGAATTGGATTCAATGCCAAATCATCCATGGTATTGAAATGAGCCATGATTCAAATTCAGTTGTTTGGATGACCATTGAATTTTTAGACCAAAGGCTCATCACCCAGCTTTATTGAAAGCCTAAGAGAGCAGATAATTATTGAGGATCATTGAATTGGCTTTGGAAATCCTAGAAAGCAGCCAAATTTGATTCCTGTTTGGATGTACACAAACATGGGGAGCCAGCATGGCAGACGGCCACTACTCAAGTCAAGCACAACGGCCCTCCATGCCTCCTGCCCACAGGGTTTTCCTTCGGCCCACCGCCCGCTGGCGGCGCCCCGCCAAGCAACCGCTCCGATGAGATCCAGCTCCCAAAGAAGCTGCTGCAGCCGGAGCAAGAAGAGGAGGGGACGCTGGTCGCGTAGAAGAAGAGGAGGGTGCCGCAGCCGTGAGGAAGACGAGGCGAGGAGGGGAAGCCGGTCGCAAGGAAGACAAAGAGGGTGCCGCGACCTCAAGGAAGAAGAGGAGGGGAAGCTGGCAGCGAGGAAAACGGGATCTCTGACCTTGGTGGGACGGGGGAATCTCCGGGAGCGGTGGTCGGCGGTGGAGTTCCAGCGGTGGAGGTTGGGGGCGGAGTTCCGGCGGCCGAGGTCCGTGCATTTTTTGTCGCGAGGAAGAAGAGAGGAGGCCAATTCATCACGTCTCATTCATCACGAGAGGCAGGGCTCGGCGAATGTACGCTGGTCCGCTGACCAAGAGTCACTCAGGTTTTATCACGAGCAAACTGGAAGTATGCAAAAGAGCAGTTCCCTCTGCACCCCACATTCTTTCACCATCTTCATAGCTTCTGCAATGGTAGGAACATGGCTTGTCGTAGATTTCGACGAAGCTTCAATGCTTGTGCTTATCTTGTCCACTCCTTCTTCTATCTTGCTGCAAGCTTGCTTGTACAACCGTAAGAATGGACTGCTCTTGTCTTCCTTATCTTCCACACTAGCTGAGGAAGATGCCTTGCGCTTCTTGTTATTTTGGTTCCTCATATTCAGATTTGCATTGATTAAACTTCTTTGTATCTCTTGTACATCATCATCAGTTGAGTTAGCAGAAAAGTCTCTTGGTATGGTGGCCGATGCCCCTGTAACATGGCACTCTCAAACATAATGTGCAATGATTCTAAATTAGCCGGGCTACATTTTCTAAACTACACATGCTTACATTTCCTTCCATTAGGTGGATTATGACATTTCTACAATCAGGTACAAAAGAAGCAAGTGAGCTATTGTCCAACAATCATAAATAATAAGAAAATAGGTACACAATGTAGTACATACCGCAAGATGTTCTTCCCACCATTTATCATCACAATCCACTGTTTGTCTCGTCTCATTCCATCCAAGTCCGGTAGCAGCATTTTTAACTCCATAAAAATAGTGTAAGTTGTTTTGAGGTTGTCCCATTTATTCTTGAATTGCAAGTGTTCAAGTTTCCGACCCGATTTTTCCAAAAACTTAGCTTTGACATTCTTCCAACCAACCTTATTAAGGTGACCTAATGGCCTATGTCCTGCAAGAACTTCGTTTGCGCATAATTCACAAAAAAGCTTCACATGAGCAGCACTCCAATCTGCCTTTTCACCCATTCTAATATACACATAGAGAGCAATCACAATTTATAACAATAGTTCCAATTCATCAAGTAGAGAGCAATTTCAGTAGCATCCAATTTATCAAACATACACATGCATCACCACTGTTCTCACTACGAATACTACAGGTCATTCTCTAGCAATCTCACGCAGGAACATGCAACATTGCGCAAGAATTTCACCCTAGGTAACCTAAGAAGAGTTATGATTGGGGGGGGGGGTGGAAAAGCCAACAGGCCACAGAACAAATCGGTCCTCGTCGATTGCGTGCCTGCGATGAGATGGGAGTACGGATGCATTAGGGGAGGATCGGTTACCTTGAGAAGACGAGCTTCCCAATTGGTGTCGCTGGTCGGCGAGCAGGGAGAGGGCGGGGCGGCGGGGCAGGGAGAGGCCGGGGCGGCGGGGCAGGGGGGTGGGGCGGCGGGGCAGGGAGAGGCCGGGGCGGCGGGGCAGGGGGTCGGGGCGGGGCAGGGGGGCGCGGGCGGCGGGGCAGGGGGGCGGGGCGGGGCAGGGGGTCGGGGCGGGGCAGGGGGGTCGGGGCGGCGGGGCAGGAACCCTAGCTGCGCTCTGGTGGGGAGAGAGGCACGGGAACGAGCTCGGGAAACAGAACCGCGAACCGGTATGCACATAGGCGGTGGCAGCGCGGGTAATTTTCGCCCGAAACGCAGTGAAGGCAGGGGTGCGGGTGATTTTCCGCGTGAACTAGCAGAACGTACCGCGTTACGCAAATCAGTGCGTCCTGCGTACCCGTTTGGTTGAGATTTGTGCGTTTTGGACGCGAAGTTGAGACGTAACGTAGAACCAAAGGGACCCTGACTCAGTGGAGATTGTTCAGATTCCTTAGCATCAATCAATCCCTACTATAGCAGAGGATCAAAAGATCCCAAAACCAAGAAACCCCCATGCCCGTATCTCGATTCCTCTTGAAGAGAGATAGATCTAGCAACGCGCGCTCGCATAGCGGGAAAACCTAGCGGGAGAGGAACATGTACCCCGTAGAGTTCTGCTGACCCGATCGAGAGAAACCAAATGGTCAGAGGTGGAGAAGACGACCCTCGCTCCCCCCGCGTCGCTCTCCCAGGCGACTCGGGGGGCAATTCGCGCCGCCGTCCGCCTCCCCTCCCCAAGCCACCTCCGGTGGCCGTCGGCGACCGTCCAGGCGGCGGCGGTGGCCAGCAACTGAGCCAAAGTCGGCTTAGCTCGCATCCTCCCCTCCTCCCTCCTTCTTCCCCCCACTTCCCTCCTCCCGGCTTCCGAACTAGCCCTCGATGTCGCCTCACCGTCGGCCGCCAGGGCCTGGATCCGGCCTCAGCCTCACCAGATTTGGGCCCCCCAGGCCGGATCTAGCCGCTCCCGGTGGGGTCGCGCTCTTCCCCCACCCCCAGTGGGCCCTACCTTCGGTGGCTTGAGCGGCCATATCACGCGTGCCTCCGGTGCCTCGGGTGGCCACGCTGCCGCCACCGCTCGCCCCCTGGCGCCGTGCCTCCAGTGGCTCTGGTGGCATGGGGCCGTGGCCGCCACCGCGGCCTGCCCCGGGCTGCTATGACTCGGGTGGGTGGGGGGCCGTGCCCGTGCCGCCGCTCTCAGGTGGTTGTGGGCCTGCGGCCACCGCCACTGCTGCCAACCCCGTGGTGCTGTCCTCGATGGCCTGGTTGGGCGTGAGCCCATGGCTGCGCCGTCGCTGCTTTCGGGAGTCCGAGGGCCCGTGGCTGTGCCACCGCTCGCCCTGGGGTGGGCCTCCTCGCGCCATCCTTGCGGGGGCTGGTGGCCGACCGCGGGCCTCCGGCCTGGGTGTCAACCTCCTTTCACCCGCCTAGGTGGTCGGTCTCTGCTCCCCGCTGGCTGCCCCTTCTGGTTGCAGTCTGGGCAAGGTGCCAGCCGGCAGGTTCTCCTACATTTGGCGGCATTTGTCGACCTTCGGCTCTGAGTTGGGAATGATGTGGAGGTGAAAGCTATGGGTCTGCTTGCGGGCCAATGACATGATGCCCTCGGGCGTCATTCTTTCCCCTATTCCCTCCTCTTCGGTGAGCTTTCCGGGTGAAAATCTAGACCAAGTTGGTCGGACGACGGTGGCGCCTGTAGCGTCGCTCCCTCCTTGTAGGCATCGTCTTGGAAGCTTTGCTGGTGGCGGTCGTCTGCTCTCCTTGGAGAGTCTCCGCTTCTGCTCCTGCCTTCACTCTACATCGTCTGCATCGTCCGGGTTGCGTTGGTCGCTTGCTGGCGGATGCTTTGCCGCCCCCTTTCTTCGTTGGCAGATACTTTGCCGCCTTCATCGTGTTGGTTGGAGTTCTCTTCGGGCGGATGCTTTGCCGCCGTGGTTGGTCGTTCGGGTGGATGCTTTGCCATCTATGTTTGGTTGTAGACCTTTACAACCTTGACGCTGTAGTATCCTTTAGCAGGTTCAGTTGTTTGGTTGGGGTTAGGTTTGTAGGTTCAAGTGTCTTCTGCCCGTTGTTCTTGCTATTCTTTTTTTTGTTGTTGAGGCCGCCAGTTATTTGCTTGGTGGCATTCTGTATCAGCTTTAATAGCCTCTGCCTATTAAGATTTGTAATGATCGTATTGCTTTTCTCTTAATGAAATACATGCTCTGATACGTTCGCGAAAAAAAAGAGGTGGAGAAGACAACAATGGTGGAGAGGAGAGGAGAGGTTGAGGTGCCGCTGCTCGCGAGGTTTGGCCGGTTAGTCGGGAGGTCTCTCGAGCTCTTAGCTGGACCTCGAAGGCCTTGTTTGCAGTAGGTCATGGGTTGAGAGCTCTTGAAATTGGACCATGGGCCATGGGCTCTTAGCTTGCGTCGAATTGCCTTGTAGTACGCTAAGAGCTTCCAAATTGAACCTATGCTGGTCTGAATTGGACCAGCATACATCAGTTTTCCAATTGTACTGTTTCTTCCACCAAATAAAAATGATATTCTCTTGAGTAGTATTCGAATAAAGCTTAAGATCACTGCAGTGTATGTTCTGCAAATTCATTTTTTTCATATTTCAAAAAGAAAAAAAGGTAAATATAGCTGATGTCTAGACAAAGCAAGCCATAGGAGAGTGGATTAGTGTGCACGGCAAGTAAACCTAACCACAGTCCACGAGCTCATTCCTGTGCAAGAGCACGTATTTAGCACTACAACACTGCCGAGGGAGAAAATGTAGCTCGTTACCATTCCTGCTGCCACAACCAGCAGGCGCGTTCTGCATGCTTGTCTCCTCCCAATGGCCGCGATCTAGCCATAGATCTCCACTTGGCTCGACAGTGGCTAAAGACAGGCCGTTTCGCTCCATGAATGCTCCAGCTGGTCTTGCAGCCACATGATCAGGCTTCGCAAGGCACGTAGCGCAGTATATAAACACATGCCAATCTGCATGTCTAAGCAGGCACAAGCCAGGCGAGAAACATCATCGTGCGATCAGAAAGCGATCGACGAGCAGCATGGCTTTGTCCTCCGGATCCGCGTCGTGGTTGTTGGCGCTGATCCTGTTCGCGTGCGGGCTCATCATGTCGGCCGCCGCCGGTGATGCGGGCGGCGGCGGCGGTGACGACAGGCTGATGATGGGCCGGTTCCTGCGGTGGCTGGCCGAGTACAACCGCTCGTACACGACGGCGGAGGAGCGGCAGCGTCGGTTCCAGGTGTACCGGCGGAACATCGAGCACATCGAGGCCACCAACCGGGCGGGCAACCTCACGTACACGCTCGGCGAGAACCAGTTCGCCGACCTCACCGAGCAGGAGTTCCTGGACCTGTACACCATGAAGGGGATGCCGACGGGGAGCGCCGACGCCGGCAGGGAGCAGGCCGCCAACGTCTCCTTCTCCGCCGTCGTCGACGGTCCGACGAGCGTCGACTGGAGGGCCCAGGGCGCCGTGACGCCGATCAAGAACCAGGGCCCCTCGTGCTGTGCGTGGATAGCATTATTGTTTCTTTAATTATCCTTATAATTATTGTTTCTTTAATTAATTTGGTTTTGACTGGAGAACATGCATGCAGCTAGCTGCTGGGCGTTCGTGACGGCTGCGACGATCGAGAGCATCACCAAGATCAGGACCGGGAAGCTGGTGTCCCTGTCGGAGCAGGAGCTGATCGACTGCGACCCCTACGACGGCGGCTGCAACCTGGGCTACTTCGTGAACGGCTACCGGTGGGTGATCGAGAACGGCGGGCTCACCACCGACGGCAGCTACCCGTACCAGGCGCGGCGGTACGCCTGCAACCGCAACAAGGCCGCCCAGCACGCCGCCCAGATCTCCGACTACGTGAAGGTGCCGGCCGGCGAGGGGCAGCTGCAGCAGGCCGTGGCGAAGCAGCCGGTGGCGGCGGCCATCGAGATGGGCGGCAGCCTGCAGTTCTACAAGGGTGGCGTCTTCTCCGGGCAGTGCGGGACGAGGATGAACCACGCCATCACCGTCGTCGGCTACGGCGCCGACGCCAACACGGGGCTCAAGTACTGGCTCGTCAAGAACTCGTGGGGCCAGAGCTGGGGCGAGCGCGGCTACCTGCGGATGCGCCGGGACTTCACACACTCGGGGCTTTGCGGCATCGCGCTCGACCTCGCATACCCGGTCGTCTAGTATAATCGAGCTAACTAATTATTAAGCTCGAATACGTATTGTATGGGTATGGCTATACGTATATAGCTATATCCGCTGCCTATGTGACGTTTATATATACGCTGTGAAGTACACAAGAAAACTACGTATACATACATGTGTAGTACTTGATACTACTACTGCTGCTGCCACCACCACGCAAAAGTAATGCATGGTGATGTAAAACCAGGGCCGGTCAAGAGCCAAATTACCACCATTAATGTAAAAGGATGGGCCTTGAATGTGCTCCCGTTATTATCTCTTTGCTTGCGGTCCTTTACATTTTTCCAAGAGTCTAAATAGCGGGATATAGGATTTAGTGGAAGCAATCCAAAATTCCGCTAAATCCCACTATAGCATTGCTAAATGCCGCTAAATTCCGTTGCGGCGATCCTCCCGGGCGCTATAGCCGCTACTTAGAACACTGCAATTTTCGCATTTACTTTCTAGCAATGCTTCTCTTGTGTTTACTTTACTAGAGTTTCCATTGGTATAGTACAGTACTAGTAGGTTTGGAAATAACATATAGTGTCTTTTTTAATACAGATAACATCACACCTAATTAATATAGATAAATCTATCTTCTGTTGCTTTTGGAGCCATTAATTTTAGAAGAAGATCGAAGTCACTGAAACAACAACATCACCAACTACAACGATGCCATAATATTTTTTCTTTTTGATGTACCTTGTTGCTTTAATTTAGTGCTAATTGGAGGCCTTCGCACAAAAGAAATTTAGTTTCAGGCTCGTCGGCTTTTCTACCGGGCCTCTATTTAGCCCTAGCAGGCTAGGGGTTTTCAGGCCTCTTCTCTTGGCCCAGCGTGGAATTTCCCTAAAGATAACGTTGGGCCTTCCTTTCACACCATCTTCAGTTTTTCGGTTTTGGATCTGTCGGTGAGGCCTTTGTTATTGTACAATCGTTTTTTTTCCCTTATCGGCAAATACTAGGATCAACGCGCGGGGTTGCCGCGCTTAGGGCCTTTGCTAAGCCAGTGTAAATACCGTAGGGCCAGATACATATGTGTCAATGGTAATGATAATATTAGAATTTGGTTTACTAGGAAGTGTTGAGATAGAACTGTTCCTTAATCATGTAGTTTTGCAAGGATGGTATGAAATTCAGTAATTATATAAAAATTGCATTCTCCAAATATAGGCCTTGAGCATTGAAGAGTAGCAACAACTATGCAAGTGATTTGTAACGGTACTGAATATGTTCTTTTTTTTACAAAATTTTATGGATGTTCAGTTAATATGTATGTAGAGTGAAATAGCATATAGGAGACTGAATAATAATGTTGATGGATGCACCAACAGATTGAATAATAACATATGTTTAGTCAATGGTTTAGGACTGCGGTCACCAAGTCATTCAAAATTAAATTTATCATTTCAGAAAGGGCATATGGAAAGTAAATTTCTTCCAAGCACATAGAAAAGACAGCTCAGTTCTTAAATGTTCCCAGTTTCAGAAATATGATGCAAGCATTGTGCTGTCATTTTCTACAACTGTTGATACAACAGTTTCAGATGAAGTCTGAATCTGAATACTAGATGTATGTACTTGATATCAGTATTAAAAAGGAATTGAGTTATTACGTTTATTTTTCTTTTTTCCCCTCGTGTCTGGTGAACTTGTTGATATTTGATATTTGGGAACTCCAAATAGAAAAACAATGTATCAGTGACATGTGAGTCTAATTTCACGGTATGAAATTCAGTATTTATATACAAATTGCATTGTCCAAATATAGGCTCTGTGCATTGGAGAGTAGCAACAGCTATGCTCTGGATGCAGTAACAGAATCAATTTCAAAACAAATGGTTAGGATTGCAGTCACCAAGTCATTCAAAGTCTTTAATTATGCAGTAAATAATGGAGCATGAGCCTTTAATCAGTACTTGGAGAATTTCGAGCATGAGCTCATTCAGTAATTATATTCTGTTGCTTTTTTTGTACCTCTCTTTCTCTCTATCTCTCTCTTTGCATGCAAGTTTCAGCCTAGAAGTATTGGGTGCATGGAGACCAAACCAATATAATTTATTCCAAGATCAAAGAAAAAACAGCACAGTTCTTAAATGTTGCTAGTTTCATATATACAATGACCCAATAGTTTTGCTCAATTTGAGCCCGGGTTTTGTGTTTTGAGATGCAAGCATTATGTTGTCAATATCTAGAACTGTTGATACACTAGTTTTGGGTAAGAAAAATTAGTGTTGGAAGACAACAAATTTACTTAAGACCATATCTTTTAAGAAAATTTACTTAAGTTAAGGTCAAGTACAGTCGCACCAAGCCGACTCCGGTCGCACTAAAGCCCGCTCCGGCGGCAAAGCCGACTCTAGTCGCACCAAAGCCGACTCCGATCGCACCAAAGCCGACTCCGATCGCACTAAAGCCCGCTCCAGCGGCAAAGCCGACTCCGGTCGCACTAAAACCCGCTCCGGCGGCAAAGCTGATTCCGGTCGCACCAAAGCCAACTCTGGAGAGGAGCGCCTGGGACCCCGGGCAATGCATAGGAAAGACCCCGGGCAACGCACAGGAAAGACCCCAGGCGATGCACAGAGCCCGAGAGAGACCTCGGAGCATCCTATCCACGTGCGCAGGATCCTGCCTGGCGGGCGGGCGCCACTAGCAGGCCGACGCCCCTCATCAGGCGCCGCGTTCACACTTAAGGCAGTAAGCCTCTTCTCGGGGCCCACGGGGAGAGCTCTAAATAGAATGGACGGGCAATATGTAAGGGGGGCAAATGCAATCGACCCAAACTCAAACTCAACTTAATACAACTACCAACTCCATACAGGACGTAGAGTGTTACACTTATAGCGGACCGAACCTATCTAAACCTCCTGGTCTCCTTATCGTCACATGGCCGGAATCCTACTGCGTGTTACACCTCTGGCTGAATCTCTAAACGGAGGTTCCCATGAATCTCTGCTTACGGTACTCACCCACCCACAGCAGCGTTGACCTTTTATGAAGAGGATCATATGAGGGCTAGCCTTTTATGCCATCAGGAAGGTTGAAAAAGATGGGGGATGTTGTGTAGGAGGGGAAGAATCTGTACCTTGGAGCCAACGATAAAAACGGATAGGGCAGAACATGTGGTCGGGTTGATCTATCTCTGGGTTTGCTGGGAACGAGGATAGTTTGTGTCACTCTCAGGCAATGTCGATGATCCAGGAAGATACCTCGGGGAGAGGCGTGGCTGTAGAGGGATTGATAATCTCGCTTGGGCTCAAGGGATTTGTGCAGATCGTGTTGTCTTTGGAGGCCTCTGCAGGTTATATATCTTGAGCCATGGGTAATCGGGAGTAGTCTGGAAGCTGAAGCGGAAGAGCGAGGCCAGCGACGACCCTTCGGTTCTTACACAATCTGAACGCTAGATTCAAGATCGGACGGCCGAGCAAACGAGGCGACGTGGCCCAATAGTTTTGCCCGATTTGAACCCAGGTTTCGCGTTTTGAGATGGAAAATCGATCCACAGTGTCCAAAGTGGGAGAATCATCCCACTCACCCGCATGCAGTTTTGCACTTTGTAGTTTGTACTGTTGCTCAGTACAAATGCGCGATATCATGCATGTTGCCCCTCATCAACCAACCTTTCGTAGATGTTCTAGTTAAATATCTTTTGTGTAGAAGTATATCTATCTAAAGTATTAAGCTGTAGATAATATTTTTATACTAGGAACTATGCTAACATAATTTTTACCATACGTTTTTACTGATTTAACATACTTTTCAGGTGTAAATATGTACACCGGCCTATGTCCATATGCTAGGGATCCCCCCTGCCCATGATTGGTTGAGACTCAAAAGCACAACATAAACGACCCATGAGCCTGCTTAATACAATCATCCCATCTATCTATTGCAATATATTTGATTATCCTCTTGTCACATTAGAGCATGGGCCGCCCAAAGTATGTCAGCTAATCTAGCGCACAAGTGCCGCAGCAGGGCACGCCATGGAAGATCCGATCCGGAGGGCCCTCGCGCCCTCTGCCGAGTATCCTCTCATCATCTCATCCCAGCGAGGACCCCCCGCTGTGACAACTCAATGCTGCAGTAGCGCAGGCAGCTGGGCGGTGCCCCCACGCCAACACAGCTCTCGTCGTCTCTCGTGCACGCAGTTGCTGCTTCGCTGCCTGCCACCCTCACCTCAACTCCTTTCTGTCTCCCTCGCCCGTCCCCTCCCTCCCTCTCTCTCCTGCTCCTGAATGCGTCCTGCAGCACACTACTGTACTGTACCCAAGCACCGTGCGACTGTGCGGTGGTCTCTCTCTCCGGTCTCTCTTGACACCGGCCGGTGGCTTTTGCAATTTGCAGGCTTCCTTTTGGAAGGCATGCAGGCAGCTAGGCGACCAAGGAAGAAGGGATGCATGGATGTAAGGTTGGTGCACATGCACTTAATCTGTAGCAGACGGATGGCAATGGCATGGTTGGATGGAGAGAAAGCTAAGGATGAGTGGCCATGGAGACTTGGAGAGAGGCCATGCGAAGTGCGCACAGTGCCACCAGCTATAGCCTATAGCAGGCACGAGAGCTAGCTGCACGGGCACCGCAAGATACAAAGATGGTCGTCGACGCGATACCTGCTGTGAGGATGGGTCCTGTTTGTGCATAGGTCACATAACGTGCACCAAACCACAAAAAGAAACGGCAGATGGAATCGGCCATTATTTTGCACTGGACGTGTACATAAACGTGGTAGCCTTCAAGGCCACTGCACGGGGCCCGATCAGCCAGCAGGCGGCAGGACGAAGCATACATGCCAGCCAGGCTGCAGGCTGATGATGCAGCTTGCTGCTTTGCTGCTGGATCACGAGCTGTGATCGCGAGAACGCAGGCAGGATCACATAAAATCACATGCTCCCGCAGCGGCTGCTAATGACCCGATCGACCACTGGAATGCCTGCTGGATGGATATAGGCGTACGTGCTCATGGGTTTAATTGGCCACGCTTTGGCCGCCAACTCCTGTTCTAGCACTGCCACGTGTAAAGCTTGACATTGTAGTGGTGTACAATGCGTGGACTGCATGTGTGTACACAGTGCATGTTACATGTACATGCCTTGCAGGCAGATCAAGTCACCAAGCACTTCCTCCAAAAAAAAAAGTCACCAGGCACATCTGCAGGTCGGCGCAGCTATGCAGCAGGCCAACCTTCAATGTTATGCCAACCATGTAGCTGTTCAGCAATGCGCATTTAAACTATTGTCATCTTTGAGAATGGATTAAAAAAAGTGATGCGCGAGCTCCTCTATGTCGATTGCCATCTATATATCGTAGCCTGAATGCCTGATGAGATCCTGCGTCCGCATGCCATGAGGATTTTTCTCCCTGTAAAACAATGTAAGCTAGTAGTCATGTGAGTAGCTTGTGATTTGTGAACACGATGGAGAAGTTCAGACCTCAGTGTTTTTCCAAAAAAAAAAAGGTTCAGACCTCAGAGACTGCACCAGCTAATCTGCTGCGCCGATCGGAAGTAAGTGCGCTGCACCGGCAACGACAGGAGACGCAGTAAATTAAATTTCCTTCTGTCCACCGTAAACTTTGGAGTTGCAGTGCAGGCATGGAGGCAATCAGGTAATGCAGGGCGGTGGTACAGAACTAGTAGTCTACTGTAACAGGCGTCCAGTACTAGTGCGCTACTACACTCTTTGAGCTTCACGTTTTGGCCCCCGGCCGGCGATCGATGCGAGCAACTCCATCTGCATGTATTCTGCGATCTAAAGTTCTGAACCGACCTGTGCCTACTCCGTCCTTGTACGCAATAAACTCAGGTTGCGTGTGCAGGTGATGAGCCTCACATGTCAACGCTGTCCATACTTTATTAATCCACAAGAGCAATGTCAACGGAAGAGTGTAACTTCGTTTTCTGAACGAAGACGAGTGAAAAATTGTGATGGTAATTTTGTAAGAGCACAATAAATCAAACTCGTATGTGGCCTAAAACCTCGATACATTTATTTATATATATATGAAAAATTTATTATACACGTGCTTGTAGCTGCTCCTATTAGTTACATCGGGTTGAGCTGCCTGTACAAAAGTAATTAGAAAATATTTAATTATCTCTCTTAGAAATGCTATACTCTCATAGAAATTATTGATAAAAAAATTCCATCATGCTGATCGTGTCGATCGATTCCTAAAAAGTATTTTTCAATTTCAGAGAACGTATTTGAGATCTATTGCCACTAAGTAAAGATTATTGAACTACGTACTTAGGTCTAATCTGGATCTTATTATTTGATTAATCTAGAGTGATTTATTCGTATGTGTATTTATAGGGGTAAGTGTTCGTAAATGTTTGCGTCTGTAATATATTTAGAAAAACGTGTTTATCAACATGAGGAGGCAGATATTTTCAGATGTCACATGGTCGGGGTCTCGGACAACGTTGCCTGGAGGAGAGAAGGGCAGCCTGGGAGGGGTGGCCATTGACACGTAGGAATAGCCCGAAGAATCCAACTTAGCCAAGAGCTCAATTACGTTGTGGGCTCCAACTGCCAATAGATCAATGTGAGGATAAGATTGGAATAACAAAAGTACATGAAAAATATAGCTAAAATTGCAAGGTAGTTTAAAGTTTTGGTGATCCAAAAAATACCGTAAACATTACCATGAACATATTTTTTCCCGCGAAAGTACTCGTAGCCTAGTAGTACAAGAGCCTCAGTAGCAACTCAGGTTCCGAGTTTGACTTCTCGTGGAAGCGAATTTTCTAGAATTTAATATTGTTGTGTTTTCAGTAGTAGACGACGTTCCCTACAGTGGTAGAGTTTGCCTACGTGTGTTCATAGGGGTGAGTGTGCGTACAATGTGAGTATCTGAGTTGTGTTGTGTAACTAAAAAATATATTTTTTCCGGAAACACCGTTCACTTACGAGCATGCATACTCGCCGTTGCCACATGAGCAGCTATGAAAGACTAGACTGCAAATCTTGAGATTCACTAAATTACCATATGTACCTTATTCTTGACAGGTAGTAGTATATCGCCTACCAGAGAAAAAGTTAATTTCTATAATTATATAAAAAAATGCGAACAGTCATGCAACTGGACATGTTCCGACACAGGAAACGGCCCCCCTGCCGTATTCTACGGAAGAGAATACAGCAAGCTCAGATTCACCATATCTTTGGGGCCACGAGAAAACAAAAATGGTGGGGAAGTTCACAAATGCAGTGAATTGATATTGGGCCCCACCCCCCCCCCCCCCCACCCCACCCCCCCGGCAGGCTGCAGCGCAGGCCAAACAGAGAGCAGTACTCTACCCCACACGACACTGCGTTGAAAGTACAGGTCATGCACATCAAACCACATCTTTTCCGGGACAAACAGCCTGTCCCCCTTGTTATCCTATACAGCTTAGGATGCCAACAACCATGTGACGTTTTGATTCTATTCTCTTCTGCCTGAGCCCTGAAGTGAAAGGAGTGGGGAATCATTCCCTCTCCTCCATGAATTTGACCAGCAGGTCTCAGTTTTTTTCAAGTCTGAATTTCTCTTGCAACTGCATAATGCTATTCATTTGTGCAGGATTAAAAAGATCCAGGCTCGAGCAGCATGTGCCAAGCAATTACATACACGGTAAAGCCAGCATCCGGTGAGCAGGGTAGGGCGAAGGCGTCATGGAGGGTGGACAGAATGTCCTCTTTACTGCCACTACAAAATGATGAAGCCACAGGAATTGCAAGACGACGGCAAATAGTATCTTCAATTCCAGGACCAGTGTCACCATCCAGGCAGTACAAAATGCGAAGCCCCACCCTACCAACACCGGTACACCACCCATGGGAGCCCTAACAGTTAGGCATCAGAGCTTTGCATACCCCTTACCAAGTAAAACATGCCTGCTGTCCAGAAACAGTAGTACATGTTTCCGGAAGGCATAATACCTGTTTTCATCCTTCAACTATGGTTTCCGGCTCAGTTTCATCCCTGAACTGTTAAAAGTTATTTCAGTCCTTCAATTTTCATTTTGGGCTCAGTTTCATCCTTTTTCCTACGTGGCATGCTATGCTATCATACCACGCCAGCTCCACTATTCCACGCTGTTTGATTTTACGCTGATTAGAATGTTACTATTTTTTAAAGAGCAAGGATGTCGAGGAGAATAGTCTTACGTCTTAAACACTTGATCCGAAAGCATTTTAGGAGAAAAATAGATCTGTTTAATTTCCATTATTATTTCGTGGTGCTCACGTGCTCAAAGTACCGTAACCCTACAGCTCCAACCAAAATTCACCTAAATTTTCCAGTCCAGCGTGCTGCCTCGGTGGTGTGCTGAGCTGCGTGGCATGCCACGTAGGACAAGGAATGAGATTGAACCCAAAAGATAAGTTCGAGGGTTAAAATGACCATTTTAATAGTTTAGGGATGAAAGTGAGCCTCAATGAAAGTGAGCCTCAACTCATAATTGAGGGATGAAAATGGCTATTTTGCCTTTCCGAAATAATACATGGCGCTACATAAAAGGCAGAAAAATATGGTGAAGGAAATGAGAGAAATACTATTTATAACGATGGTAAATCAGAAGATCAGCAGTAGAACATGAGCCCCTTAACACTGTCTCGGAGCTTGGGGAGTGGGACAGTCTGCAATGGCGTGGCTCTGTACAGAGTTGTCCGGCTGGTGTCCGATGAGTCCGATCTCTCAAGATACAGCCTTCCTCTATATGCCGCGAGGTGAGCGTAGTACGCCGGTGGGACGAGAGAGACAGGCTTGGTGCACCGCGCAAAGGTGTAGCAAAGATTGTGTATCAGCTGCTGCATCTCGTCGGACTTGAAGTTGTTCTCGTCCCACAGAACTCGGTAGTGCGTCGGCCTGCTCGTCCCCTTTGTGCCCCAATGGCTGCACAGGTAGAAATCGAACTCCCTCGGGTGTGTGATCACGGTGTCGACCACTGTCCCCGGTGGCACATTCTGGTCAGAGTAGTGTGTCGAGCCGCCATTCTTCTCCCTGTGGAAGAGCCTTGTGTGATGCCTCTTCTGAACCACGACAAACGTGATCGATGGCTTGTAGCCTGGGTATCTTGAACATGTCAAACGCACTGCCTGCAACTCCTCTGTCAGTACCTTGTAGAACTGCGTCTCACTCACACCGTCTCTGAAGAATATGATTCTACTTGGGAGCTTGCCGACTTCTTTCACGAACTCCTCAAGCAGTTCACCAGCCATCACATCAAGGTGCTCAATGATTTCTTTGCGGTGCGTCTGCGACCTCATCCTGGAGATGTACTTATTTGCTGAAGGCCAATTCATGCTTGCAACTACGGCAACCACAGATGGACTCGAGTCATCCAGGGGATGTGGGTGAGTCACATCAGCACCCATGAACATCACTGGCTCCTTGTCCGAAAATATTCTAGGAATTTGGCATGCCAAGCTGTTGTAGAGGGCAATATTGCAGCCACCGAGCTTTGCATTTATCTTCAGTGCTAGATTGGCCAAGAACTGAAAGCTCAGCTTGGTTAAGTTGGAGTACAGGCAACACTGTGTCACGACACCAATGGATGTTTCTGCAATGCGCTTCAAATCAGCGTAGCCCCGATGCCTCCGCTCCATGATACAGATTAGCAACTGTAAATTGCCCGAGGCGGCTTCCTGAATTTTCTTCAGCTTGCTCTCCAAAATGCCAACATTGTTCAGCAGTTGAATCCTCTCAAACAAAGGGCTAACAACAGTTTTCTTGTTGAGTAGAATCCCAAGTTGCTCACATCGGCTTGATAGCTGGTTGATAAACTTTGGAACAAATGATTGATGCTCTGGGCTGCCACCAAAGCTTATCAAGGCCCAGCTCTTGATCTTGGAACCCTCAGCAACATGGCTGTCCATCAAATTCCATTGCCGATCAAATCTGTCTGGTATTATATCCTTGATGCGCCCTCCATTGCCAAGCTTCAGTTTTGGTGGCAAGAGAACCCTCCCTGAGAGCTGTGTCATGTCCTTGGACACTTGCAGGCTGAATTGATCAGCATATGAATTGCTGAAAGAAAATAAGCTATGATCAGATATGTATGATCAACCAAGCTAGTTAGAATAAGGCAAAGAAACTTCAAGTTAACAACTGCTACAAAACATAAAGATGACTAGAATAAAAATCATACCTTCTTGCAGCAAATGTTCCTTCAACAACACCCTTTATAATTCCCTTTCTTTCACTTGGTCTTTGGCAACCCATCTTGAGCATCTTGGAGGTCTGTTCATCTGAGAGCTTGCCAAGAAACTTCTGGCCCTCACAAACCATGCACAGTTCCATTGGCACATAGCACGGCTTGCTCTTACCAATTTGCAAGCAGGGAAGCTTCCTGAATTTGATATCATGGTTGTAGTGCTCCTTGAAGTAATCCACCACCGTATAATCCTTCCCACTGCGATCTTGAAACTTGAGGTTCTCTGTCGTCTCATCAGTCAAGCCATGCACATGGTACCTTTGATCAGTTTCACGGTGGCACACAAAAACTCGAATATTCTTCAATGCTTTCTCTACCTCCCTCCTCTCATCTTCTGCCAAAGCCCTGGTCTTCATCTGTGAAAGGTCCTTCATGAAGTCACAGCGCTTCTGCAAGTATGCAATTATGCCAATGTTTTCGTGGAAAGCTGTAAGGGAGAGGTCAACATTGAGGGCAAGACCTTGCTTTGTCGGCCTCAAGCTCTGGAAGAAACCTCGTAATACAACAGCCCCACCACCAATCTCCTTTGCTTCTCCCATGGAATGTGAATACAATGACCGGCCTATGGGAATAGAATTTTCCATAGCACCTTCCCGCAGGATGACATCCAATGCATGAAGGTAATCTTGAGGAAGAGGAATACCATCCTTCTCTTCATTCAAGTACTTGTTCAACTCCTCACCACTTAGCTTTGAAACCAACCGAAGGTTCACCCTGAAAACCTTATGATTCTGCTTGTTAAGCATGTGGCCACTCTCTTTAGCTGCTATAAATCGTGCCGATGCAGCTGCTGGAAGACTAACAAAGAACTCAAGCCTGTCTTGTTGAAACTCAATTGGACTGAACAGATTCTTGCGGCCATCAAAGGCTGGCAGGGCCCCTGAGAGGACACTTGAATTTTCTTCAACTAGCTTGTTCTTGATCATTCTTGCTGTTTCTTTTGAATGGTGTGGGAATATGTCAACATCGTAATGAAAAATCTTCTTTCCAGGATCAAAACGCACAAGGAAATGGTTTGCATAGAGAGGAATTACATTTCCCTTAACTCCACCCCCGTCAGGTCTGGGTGCAATGGTGACTCCATGCATGTCGATAGATGAGTTCTGATGGGTGCTCACATGATTTGCTTTCACGTCAGATGTTCGGCTCTCACGAATGAAGCACCTTTTGTGCTGAAGCAGCTCGCTATCTGTTAATAAATTGATAGTGTAAACCATGTAAAGAAAGACAAGCACTTTTTGTGCTGAAGCAGCTCAGTATATGTTAATAAAGTGGTACTGTAAGCCATGTAAAGAGAGAGAAATTTAAACAGCTGCGTCAATAGAGATTATGACAGCGTAAAATAAAAATACTACAAGTCAAAAAGGTCAAAATGAAGGTACATGCTTTCCCTGAAATTTATCACACTTTAGAACAAGCCAGGTAATGCAGAAAGTATATAGCACAAACATAGCACAAACACCAAGATTATGGAACATCATTGTCCCAAAGACAAAGAAGAAGAGGATATCACTGACTGGCGAAGAGGATATCACTGACTGGCGCATTAGCTGAACACAAATCCTCCCAAAAAGACAGCCATATGCCCCCTTTTTGAGGTGGGGAAAGGGGACTAACCGTCAAAACAAGAAAGGCGTCATCCACAGTACCACAAATAGAACTTTGTCTGTGTCTCATATTAAACATTCTTGTACCCTCCTTTTCTCAAGAACAGCTGGTCACTGATCAATCCTAATTTGCGGCCAGAAAAAGAAGTGGAAGAGAGAGAGAAAAAAAATGCATAATCCTAAGCATGAATCCATGAAATCACAAGCCTCAACAGGGAACAAAATGACAGAGACTCATGAACTTCTTTGGCCATCTGGTACAGTAGAAGTGCACTTACAGTTACTGTACCACGTTGTCTTGGCATGACAAGCCATTAGGCACCAAACATAGAGCAAAAACTATGTTTTTTTTATAATATCTAAGTACCATCACCATCAGAAGGGGGGAGAAAAAGATGAGAGTTATAGACAGTAGCACACATTGATCAAGAAAGCAACACAGCACTAACAAGTAGTAGCATGGAGTGGCATTAAGCATATAAAAACACACGTACGTCGAGACTGGTGTAGCCAGGACGGGAAGTAATCAACCAAGGAAAGGAGGAAAGGAGAGCGCTTTACCGTGCGGGAGCGGCAGCAGCGCGGCGGTGACGGCGTGCGGCGGCGGCGGCGGCTTCCTCGATCTCCACGCGGGCCCCCTCTGCGGCAGAACGCCGTTGGGCTTCCCGTAGCACGCCGCCGCCTTGGGGAACAGCAGCGGCGGCGGCGGCTGGTGCAGGTAGACCAGCACGGGCGGCGGCAGCGGGAGCGCGACGGCGCCGTTGCGACGCGCGTGGGAGGCGTGTATCGGCAGCGGCAGGAGCGCGGGGTAGGCCTGGATGATCGGGTGCTGCCTGCCGCCGCCGCCCTTCCACCTCCTCCTCCCGTTCGCGCCACCGGCGCCATTGCTAACCCCTCCGCCGCCGCCGCCGCCTCCAACCTTCCCCTCGTTCTTGGCCACCGCATCCCCCTCCATGGCCAAGCTTCTTCCACCACCACCGGGCAGTTGAAGCAAGCACCAACCCAATCCAATGTGTTCGTACTTGGTACTGGTACGCGGCTTCTTCCGGGGGCAGCAGGATCGCAGCTTCTTGGGTTCCTTTTGGCGTGGCGCGGCGTGGGCGTGGGCGTGGGCTGGCTTTGTGGGGGTTTCTTGGATGGTTGGAAGGTAGGGGGGCAAAAAGGAGGAAGCTGGGGAGGGGAAGAGTGGGGCGGAAGGGGATGGCTGCCTCTGCCTCTGGAGAGAGAGAGAGAGAGGGGTATTAATGGGGTGGCAGACGCAGAGGTGGGGGACAGGAGAGAAGCCGAGGGAAGAGGAGGAGAGGAGCACGAGCATCTACGCCAACGCTGCTGTGGCTGTGGCTGTGCCCTGTTGCCTGAGCTGGGCATCCATGCTCCTCTCTCCCTCCCTGCTTGCTTTGCTGCCGCTTTAAAAGTTTCTTCCTCCTCCCTCCCTGCACTCCTGCTTCGCTCCTGCTGACCCGTCTTCCCAAATTCTCAATGTGGGAGAGGGGATAATTTATGGCCGCACTAAAGACAGCACTCTACCGCTCTCCACTACCTCTCCTCGTATTCGTTTCTCTTCTTGCTGGCTGGTAACCGGAAAATATGGCCAGGGTCTCGGGCTCGAAGATAGGATTTATGGGGGAGCTTTGAATAGTTTGAATCATAATTTTTCTACGCGGCTCTTTGATACTACAGAGAATGTACTGTGCTGTAAAATTCCTACAAAATAGTTCAACCTATGTTAAGGTCCTGCGACTAAATTTTAGGCTGGTCACATCAAATGTTTGAACAAGTATTAAATATATACTAATTATAAGACCCATTACATAAATAAAGGCTAATTCGCGAGACGAATCCATTAAACCTAATAATTAGTCCATAATTTGATAATATTGTGCTACTGTAAGCATATGCTAATTATGGATTAATTAGATTTAATAGATTCGTCTCGTGAATTAGTCTACATTTATGCAATTGATTTTACAGTTAGCTCATATTTAGAGCCTCTAATTGACATCCAAATATTTAATGTGATCCGGACTAAAAATTAGCCTCTGGATTTAAACACCTCTTCATGGTCTCGAAGGAATCTCCGAGTAGAAAAAAACCTGCAGAAACTCACCAGTAAGTTAACGAGGTTTTCAAATAACTACCGGCGAGCTATTTTTATGGTCTACTACCTGCAAGTTTGGTATATTTCCAAATACCCATTGTGCATGTTGATTATATAACATAATATATATCTAGATGTATAATTAAAATTATGAATCTAAAAATCAATTTGAAATGGAAGGAGTAGTTGCTATATAGCCTAGGGGTGATTTGACTTTTATTCACCATTGAGACTAGCCCCATTTTACTTGGTCTAGGTGTGATCGTTGTCTAACGTGTTTTTGACATGATTATTCATATATGAAGCATATCTGGCACCTCCACATTGGAGTTGTGACGCTAAAGGCCAAATGACCGTTACATCAGCTAATCAATGGAAATAAGGAGAATCTGACAATGAATAAAAAGGCTTATATATTTGCAACAGTCACTTGTTAGTAAATCCAATTATGAAATACCCCTTTCATCAATAGCACTCACTCGGATCATCGGGATAATCAGCTCAAAAGAAGTGGAGTTTAGAGATATGTATCTCTCAATAGTATTTCTAAAAGGTTCAGTTTAACTTGGAAAAACATGTGTTGCCTTGTATAGATTTTTTTTAAAAAAATGCAAATTTAAAGCTTCGGATCATGCATTTATATTTGTATGCCATAAGCAAACTTTTGACATCCACAATAACAATTTTATAATTAAAAAGTTATAATTTTGAACTCTTCGGAGAAATAATCTTTCAATTTATTTTAACTAAATTAAAAAATACGTTCCAACACTTTGTAATATGTGAATTTAACCTTTGTACAATAGCTATTTCACTTAACCAAATTCCTTCATTCTTGTGATACAGACTCACTTTTTCTAATGATTATTTCATGGAAAATGTGATGACTCTAGATAAGAGTAATGGCCAAGAATTCAATGTATTTTTTTGAAAAAATGATAAAATGTTTTTTGCACACACATTCTAGAACAAATTAAAATTAGAGGTGTGGAGGTAAATTTTCGGTGCAAAGACTTCGTCTCCTTTTGATGCCTCCTCAAACCTTTTACAAAGAAAAGGAAAGGTGTATACCATTCGAATGATGAAATCCTCTTTGGTAGGTTTCTTGCTTCTCACTTTCTTGAGCTTTCCCCGCTTTGTGCTGACGCGGCCCCCCTTCTACGATTCTACCTTGCCTTGTAGGTTGTAGCCTTAGAGTCAGCTCATAGATTAGCCCATCTCCATCAATGTACTGAAGCCACCTAGGGATTTGCTGAGAATCTTTTCACTCTCTCGGGGCAAACCTTGTGATTAAAATGAGGACAATGCAGTGCATGTAAAAAGGTGTACTCTCGTGGCTGCGCTAGTTTACCACAAGCCGTCAGTGTTGTGTTGACTGTCTTTTTCTATTGGGGCACCAAATGGTGGAGAGCTGCATACGCAAAGATTATTTTTCTTGAGCAAGAGTTCAGTGCTAGTGAGATCATTATGCGTAACGGCCGATCAGTAACCCGCTAGTCTCCTTTTACAAAGACATCAATGGACTGCACAGTGTACAGACCAAAACTTCCCAAAACCATCCCACCTGTCTGGTCCTTGACCTGAAGAACAGAGGAAAGCCATGAAAGTTGCACCGAAAGGTAAAAGTTCCCATGTTTACTTTTACTGAGATGGTGAGATGTGTGGGCTATGTGTGAGAGCGAGGGAGAGTCAGAGGAGAAGTGAGGGGTCATTGCCCATTGGTGAGCATATAAAACTTGCTTCTCTGCATTGAATTGAATGGTTGCCCCCTACAGTAGCATAGGAGCAGCTGCTCTACTGAATGCAGCTTTGCCTTCCCCAAACTGCCCATACAGACCAGAGGAAGGAAAAAAGCTCTCATCTCCACCCCTGATTTATCTCCCCATCCCCCTACAGGATTTTAGTTTTTTTTTAAAGGATGCTAAGCAGGAAAACTCGCAAAATAACTTTGTTTTCTATTGTATTGTGAATAGTTGACATCACCGCAGAGATTTCTATGGATTTCAACAATAAAATTCGCAACAGATCAATTTTGTTAAAATATGCAAAGTTATCGCCACAAACAAAAAATGCAGCTCAATTTTCTGTTACTTGGTTTATAGATTTCATAAGAGATTATATTCGATCGGAATCCAATTCATCAGGGAATTCGAACAATCGCAACAAAGATCAAATAGTTTGGCGATACATACAACTTATTGCCAAAATTTCTAGCTATTGTACAAATTACGTTTTCATTATAGACGAATACTCCCTAATGAATTATATAGAAATTGCAACATTAGTAATGCGAATGGAAATAGTACTGCAACATAATGCACTAGTGCAAGAAATTGCAATTCCGCTTATAAAAACTGCTGAGTACTTACTGTGGTCCTAATTCTTAAATGTAATTTTATTATTGTTGTTGTAGTTTTGATTATTAAATATCTAAAAGAGCATATGGTTGACAACTAGATCGATTTCATTGCAAACTTATACGAGTAAACTCGTGCTAAAAGCTTGTATTTTAAGGAGAGTATGTGTTGCTGCCTGCAATATATTGTCAACTGAAAAATTGAAATTGACACCTACGAAATAAATCAAATAAACAGGTGGCGACGTAACCCCAGCACCAGCATCCTATTATCAAAATGAAAAATGTGTGGGAAAACCTCTGTTTCTAGGACTAAATGTAAACTCGAGGCACCAGGAGACTATTATCAAAATGAAAAATGTGTGTGAAATCCTATGGCTCATCAGGGCATGGCTATTTTTGGCCGCAACGGTCCTAACTCGAGACAAGCGTTACATGTAAGATGAACCAGGCAAAATACATTCCCGGTGAAAACCAAGCAACACACCAACACGATATAGTTCCCTGTAACCTAAATTCTCAAATGGCATTAGGTGAAACGGATTGACAAAAGGACATAATGGTAAAAGAATAAGGAAGTTATGATATACAAGAATAAGTTATGATATACAAGAATAAGGAAGTTATGATATACCTTTTTCATTGACAGTCAGTACATGAGGGAATTATACCGCACAGAATCAATTAAATAACAAATGTGAGAAATCTATACTGTAAATCGGTATACATAGGAGCTGCTCAGTATATACCACTAGATGAATAAATTGGCCTGTGGAAACAATTCTTGTGCTATAATTCTGTTACTGTACACGGCAACCTTGTTCGGCATCACTCAGTAACCTGATGCTACTAGAAATTCTCTGCAGAGGCAACAGCAATGCAAACTTAAAACATGGTCTGTGCCATAAAAACAGAAGCTGGCCCTAAGAGCTTACCTCCCGAGTGTCACGGAGGCGTAACAGATCTAATCTATCTGAAGGCCTCAAACTTATCAAGTTGGCTAGCTGCAAAAGAGTAACAATAAATTTAATATAGAACCAACAACATTGTTTTAAATTGAGCAAAAAGTGGACATACGACATACCCAGAAGCTAAATTTTTCAGGATCCTGTGGTCCAGGCATGCTCTCAAGATCCAAATGTCTTGTTCGCCTTGCTGCATTCAGTGAATGTTAAAATTAAAGGATATGCAGAAGCATATAATCCCAAAATATTAGCATCCCAGACAGTCCTTGTTTTGGTCCTGATGCACACCAACCAATCTTTACATGTCCAAATACAGTCGACATGACCAAACTTAGGCAGCCCAAGGCTTCAAGACAACTCAAGCAATACGATGTTCCTATGTAATTTGAGCTTTATTTACTTGTTATTCCAAAATCAATTTACAGTGCCAATGATTCATGCATCATACTGAAAAAAAGCATACAAGATTTTACTTTTCTATAACCATCTCTAAAACCATATGGTTTTCACTATATAAAATAACTAATTCATATGTGAAGTACTTAAAACACTGAAAATGAGCATACCAGTCCGTACAGTTTCTCTAGCACGCCTAATGTATGCCCTGGCCAGTTCTGAAGCTCCATTGGCAAGTTCGATTAGCTGCAAATAATTAAACCAATATACTTAAAGACTCAATAAAGACAAGCTACGGAGATAGCATTACTATTCTGACGTGATGTAACATGTGTCGTTTAATTTTCACTTGGCCAGTATCAGCAATACATAGCATGGATAGAAGCATAAGCAAGGAGACGTGCATACTTTGCTATACACAATTCAACTGGATATACTGATAGAAAATATTGAATGCATTTGGACATAATTATAATCAGAGTAAACAAAAGCATAAAAATGCATGAAGACTTTACTTCTCTTCTCTCTTGTGATCCTTCTGGCAGAGGTATATCTTGCAACCATTCAACTTCAGCAACTCTATATCTACAATTTTAGAAAAACAAAAGTAAGAATTTTACAAAAAATGCTGATCTGGCATTCTCCCAGATAGATTATGTAGTGAAGCATGACAAACTCACCCGTCTTGATCCCATGATCGTAAGATACGAAACCGACGAGAGCCTTCCACCTATGATGGAAATTATTATTTTTTGTCATCTGAAAATAACTCCAGAATTTCACAATTTAATACGTTACTGGTTCAATATAAAAAGGCATCAAATCTATGCCTAATTTTGGGGTTACACTTCTTGGCACAACAATAGTGGCTGTAGAAAAAGGTGGACAAAAGTGCAACAGGAGCGATACTATGAAAGTCAGTCTTGCTGCAGCTGACCGAAACGATACTGTCTTTATATTCTGTTCTCCTCGGTACATGAAATTTCTTTCAATGTAACAAGAATTAAGGACTCGGATTGTGAAACAAAGGAAACATTCCTTGAAAATAGTACTTAAAATCTTCTAAGTTCCAGAACAATGTTGAATCTAAAAGCATATATGACAGGTTTGGACAGGTCAATACTAAGAAATATAATATTTGATGCCTGCAGCAACACAACCAAGGATCTGTAAGCTCACAGCCTCACAGGGATGCAGATTGTGCAGTAGCTCACAAGAAAGCAGTTTGAAAACTAATACAGAATGTAGTACACTGTTATCTTAAAATCTGGTAATTATACAAAATTTACCTCTAAATAAAAGCGCCCATCTGGAAGCGGTTCACACCTAGAAATTTATGAAGAGATATGAAAAATAAAACTAAAAAATATCGTCAGAAATTTAAAGGCAGATAATAAAAGACTGAACTCACTCCAAAATTTCCACCTCACAGCCACAATCCGCTACAGTACCCGTTGCCGAATCAATAGCGACCTACAGTATTCAAGCCAATAATGAATGAAATAACTCTTTCAAAATAAACAGAGCAATGCTTTGATACGAGTTCCTAACCATTCCCATTCGATGGTTCCCTTCCATTATCCTCCGTACCTATTTCAAATGAAAAGCATTAAAAGATAATGCAGAAATAAATAGGGCAAACAAGCACTTAGTTACATGTCTTTATTTTCTCAAAGCAAAAAAATGATGCATGAGTTTTTCCTAGCATTATCAAGGTGCCTGGCTAATGAATGCAGAATCGAACGGAAAAATAAATTTCAGACTAGCCATGCATCAACTGCAAAAGCTGATGAAAAAGATAGGTCTCACACTTTTTTTCTATTCATTACAACCAAGGTGATACTTAGCTTCCCGTGCTTTCAAGATAACATCTAAGTAATTTTTAGGACTTATGTAAATATTTGAATATGGAAATACTGCTTGAACAAGTTCAAATTTTGAGTACTAACACATCATTTTGGAAAGAAACTCGGTTGAGCAAGATTTCTAAATAATATTAACTTGCAAGGTTATATCTGCAAGTTGGATATGCATGTGCAGATAGGTTTGTGATCTTCTTGACAAATAGAGAAGATATATTATCAACAAATGCGTCTGACAAAAGTGTATCTAATTTTTGTGATAGCCGTACCATCAGTCTGTAACGAGGTTCAAATATGTTCAGTGCCATCTTTTGGCATGGAAGTACAACATCCATTACAAAGAGAGGCATCAAATCAACACCGGCATATGTCATAGTCTCATGTTCTGATCTCCTCTCAGCATATTCTTCTGGGAAATTTCTCTGAATTATGTTGCTCAATGTTACACTGAAGCATTTAACCAGAACTGCCATCAGAAATGTCAAATATGGACGTTTGGATAAAATGATAATTTGAAGTAAAGAAATTTAGCTTTTCAGCATCTTCAGTTACCTTATAGGGTATGTTCTTGGACCAATAAATAGCACTGTCCGACACATGGGACACTTATTTCCTATTGGAAATAGCACATAGCAGGAAGTTCAGAATTAAACAAAAACATATAATTGGGCATGTGAATATTTTTAAGCTCACCATGATCCATTGACTGATGTAGACAAGAACGACAAAATGAATGCCCACATGGTGTAGTGACAGGTTCATACAATAGCTTAAAGCATAATGTGCACTCAAAATCATCAGTCCTATCTAACCTTGCACGCCTTGCCCCAGCTGCAATATTTGTATTCCTATCCAGATCACTCAGACAGGTTTGCAAGACATGGCTGTATATATAGAAAATGGGTGTTACAAAATGTGCCAGAGGATCATCTTTAGCTCAACAGATATCTGCGAGCAATGAAGTCAATTGTGAATATCATTATGCAGCAATAATCATACCTGAGGGGATCAACTTGAAGACCAGCTAGAAGGGCTTCACGTGCCTCATGGTAATGCTCCAGCTTCATATCAAGGAGTTATTCCAATTAGATAAACAGGCATTCAAAGGAGAATGAACTCCAATATAACATGTACATAATACATGACTGTTCCAACAGACTCTAATATACGAGTAGCTTTTTAATGGTTTCCTGACGGTGTAAACAGAACATAATAAGAAAAATATAAGAAAAATGACAGTAGGAAGGCTTATTGCTGAGAAGGGTACTAGTAATTACATGTAGCCTTACGCACAAATGCAAATTTTCGTGCTCCAATTCAATCATGTAGAAAGGAAAAAAAGATGACAAGTAGTGTACAAACTTGTACTTGTCTCCTTTTTTTGTACCCAAGCTATTGGTGATTCACCATGAAATTTGCTAGTCATACATTACTACATCCATGTTTTTTGTTTAAGATTTTCTTTTGAGTAGTGAACTCTGTATTTCTTTGGGCTAATCAACCAAAGTGTTCTAGAACTTGACAATGTGCCACTTGTAGTTCCAAATTTTGGATATTGACATGTACCGCCTAATATTTTTGGATCAGGTGAACATTAAAGTCACGTAAAATAAAATGAGAAGTGGTAATTACATCACATAAAGTTCATCCAGGAATTTGCAAAAGTACAGGTATTATTCATCCAATATTCACAAAATTTAAACATGAGAAGGCCCAATGACCACAGCTAATAAAAAGCTCTACAAAAAATTAATCTTAGTGGGCTGAGTAATCATATCGAGGGGAAAATATTTAAAGTATTCGCCCTAATAAAGAATATTGGATCTAAGATCTCCTAATGTGCTCAAGTTACAATGTATTACCAGAATTAGCGCATATGCCTTGAGAAGATATGGTCTAGGGGAATTACTGTTGATAGATATGATCTTCTCCGCATCCTTCAGAGCTAACTGTAAGAATGAATCAAATATCAGAAGGTTTTTTCTTAGAGAGGAAGGAAGCCTAATGTGCTGCGAATTCACTTAATTAACATCAGAATCCAACAATTGCGGAAACTACTCATACCTCTGCATGTGTTGTAGGATCAAGGCCATTTAAGGGCTGATATTCAGAGTCAGCTGCTGATCTCTCCCTCAACAGTTGACTTATCCTGTGATAATGGTAGCCATACCATAGTGTGAATCCAGAGCAAACATATCTATATGCTACAAATAAGAACCGTGCAGCTAAATTATGCAAAAGTATTGCCACGAAACTAACCGACAGAAAGCCAAACTTCGGTTGCTAAGTATAATTGGATCTCCTGGTCTCAAATTTAGAGCTTTCGAGTAAAAGGATATTGCCTGAAACAGAATGATGTCGAGTATCACGCGTATTTAGGTCAGCACAATATATTTGTACATGTGAAGATCACCTAAAAGCAGAACAATTAAACAAACAACACAAAATGGTAAACTTAGCGCCAATGCTACATATGAAATTAGTAAGAATAGTAGAGACCGTGCCCTGCATTAGGCCCACACAGCGCGATATTCCACTATCGCTGGCAGGCCCATCTTGTTAATTAGTTTGGGCTTTCCTTACAGTGAAGATTTGGGAATTACTAGGACCATAAAACTAAGTAATGTATCTTCTTCATAGCCTTTTGCAGCAGTTTCATATTAAATAGCATTGACAGCAGAACATTCTACCACAGTAATCTTGCATTATCTAGTCTATATCATGTGATAAAAGAGATCCTGGTAAAGAAGGTTAAAATGGATCCACTGGAAGCACTGTTAGCATATTCTTTTAGCTCTGTTACTGCCAATGCAATAAGATGTATTTCCTTTTGGTGGTACCAGGCGTTCGCTGCACATGCTGGAGAATCCCTTCAGGAAATGAATTCCCATTGATCACAGGAACCAAGTCAACTCCATTGAGCCAGTTGAGCCTATTTTATTTACATTGGCATGAATCCTATCTCGGGGAGTTATAAAGAACAAAAGGCAGTCACTAGTCACTACATCATCTGCGGAAGCCGAATATCAGGCTGCCCAGGGTACCCTCGACTACACGCGTCAAGGGTGCTATACCCAACTGTATTACGCAGACTCTCCGGTCAATCCAGAGCCAATTCCCATCCTTGTCCGACTACTGAAGCATGCCCAATCGAACGATCAGACGCCCTCATGGTTCCTAAGCTACACGCGAGCATACCCCCGCCCGGGACACGCTGACACCGCCACGAACGGGCAACAGAGTGGAGGAAGGGATGAGCTCAAGGCGCACCTCGTCGAAGCGGCGGTCCCGGAAGGCGCGCGTGCCGCGCTGCGCGAGGTCGAAGACCTCGCGGTACTTGTCCGGGGCCATCCCCATCCCCTCCTGGCCCTCCACCTGCACGGCAAAGCGCCACCACAGCAGGTCAGCAGCAGCAGCAGCAGATTCGGCCCGCGGCTGGGCCGGCACGAGCGGCGCGCACGCACGCACCAACGGGAAGTCCTCGGCGGCGAGCGCGGCGGAGAAGGCGGCGCCCGGCGACGCCATTGGGGAGGCGCGGGGGCAGCAGGACTCGGAATTTCGGGTGGGAGGGGGGGGGGAAGCGGAGGCTGGGCTGCCGAGCAGTGAGGTCGAGGGGATTGGCTGGGGCTTTGGAGGGAGGGGGAGGGACTAGGGAGGTGGTGGGGGGGAGCGCGCGGCGTTCGTGCGCCGGTGCCCAGTAGTTTTTGCGCGGCTGCGGCCTCGCCGACGTGTCCCCCCGCGGGTTCGGCTCGCCTCGCCTACCCACCCGGCTCCGAGACGACGACCAGCCTCGCCGCCGGTGTGAACGGGGCCAGGTGGTTTCACCAAACTTCAATGCAGGCCCTGCCCTGTCGATGAACGTTTCCTGAAAGTTATTGGTCGTTTCCCAGTAGCACCACAGTGCACACACATCTCCAACATCCATGTCACTATAATCCTTTTTTCTCTCACTTTTTCCCCTCTATTAATTCTTATCTTCTATTGTGTGTCTCATATTTTTGTCTGTATACATCATCATGCATGTTCCATCCTTAGCACATTCGACCCCCTATCTGACATAGAATCCTGATTCGAACAAAAAAGAATTGTTGAACATCTAAAATTAAGTAATTCCTATGAGAAATGGAGTTTTGTCGGTTTATCCGTATATGTCCGCGCTACTTTTGCACGCGGTGATATATCAAGTAGAGTAGCATTGATATATGGTAGTAGCTCTTCATTGATTGAGCGGTGATAAAATACTATGTATAAAATTCCACTCAAGTTTACAAAAGTTCGGCTATATCCGTGGAAATCGATTTTGCAGACTCCAAATTTTACAACGTTTTACAAATTTTCCTTAAAAATATACACGTTACAAAATCTGATGGTATCATGGTCCAAAGATTCGATTCTATGATGATATGATCTGCAGGAAAAAAAATGATCCCGATCCTAGCAAATTTTATGTGGTGATATAAAGCTCTGCACACCAGTACCCTCCCCCTCTACTGCACAACAGCTTCAGTGTACTATCAGTATTTTCAAAAAAAAAGTGTACTATCTTTTCTTTTTGCGGGTAAAAAGTGTGCTATCAGTACATGGTCCATCATCCTACGAGCATCACGTCGCTACAGGCCGGTCTGTTCACTCATTCTTTCATTCTTACCTGATGCCAAATCGTAGTGTAATGTCCGTGATCTCCTGACTTCTGGTGTTGCGTCGCTGTCCCCCAAGTCCGGCAGAACCCCCACGAGAACGGGAGCTAGCTGCCGTCCGGTACGGCCGGGGCCGGTGCCGCGACGGCAGCCTCGTGGCGACCGCGGAGCCGCGTCCCGGACGCTTGGCGCCTGCGGTCGCAACTGTGGCCGCGCGCCGGCGCCGCAGCGCTCCGTGGTTGCCCGGCGCTCGCCAACGCCAAACCCTCCCGCGATCCGCGACGCGCTTCCCAGCCACCAAACATGTCGCTTCCAGGCTGCCTGGCGTTTCAGCACCGTGCTTCCCAGCCGAAGGCCAACTGCCCGTGGCAGTTAGCCCGCCGCTGCTCCAGGCTTGGATTCTTGCCCCGTGCATTGTCTGCCAGATGATCCTGTCTTTGTTTATACATAGACCGTAGGATGAACGGGGTTAAGGATTGCTAATTGCTATAGAAAAAAAAATCGAGTGATGCCGGTTGCCGGAGTGGCCTTTGCGTCTGGTGCTGACAAATGTAGGTAGCGCGCCGCTTCCAACAAAGCAGATGCTGTCAAGCTCGCCGCTGGCGCACCTCTCGGCTCAATCGAGCCCTCTTTTCCTGGAAGCAGGGTGCGGAAACAGACAGTCGCATTTTCCTTTTACAGATGAGATGCTATCTGAACTATGTCCAATCAATAGACATCACCAGTTCACAAAAATTGCATGTGCCGCATCAGTAAAACAGTACTACACGCTACACTGCTAGAGTACGTTCGAGGGAGAAAAAAAAAGGTGGTACTAATAAATACTGGGATCGGCTTGGCCTACAACTAGGTTATGAGCCCAGCAAACGATATAGGCTGGGACACTTTGATAACGGCCCAACAAACTTTGACCAGCAATGCTGAGGCTCCGTTTGGTTCAGTGTTTTGGGGCTAAACGGATAAGTTTGAACCAAAGGGTCCAACACCGCAGCAGCTTTTCTCAACGCGGCTGCCTTTGCGCATACAAATGGAAAAGCAGCTTGCCCCTGCTTTTGCTGCGTTGAGCTGAAATTTACCCGCCTGCCACTCCCTAGTTGCGTACCGTTTCGGTTCTTTTTTCTCCCTCCCGTAGCTTTCTTCACTAAACCGAGCGAGACACCGACGGCGCAGCTAGGTTGAGCGCCTGCTCCCTTCCCCTTGCTGGCGCTGCTCCCTTCCCATCGCTGTGGCCTCCCTGAGCTCTCTCCATCGCAGCTCCCTAGCTTCCCGTCGCCGTAGCCTGCTCCCTTCCTCTCACCGGCGCACGCCCCTCCCGTCGCCGTGCTCGACCCTCCCCTCGCCGGCCGCAGGAGCTAGTCCGTCCCCTCGTCGTCCGCGGGATCATGCCCTCGCCTGCTCCCTTCCCGTCGTTGTGGCCTGCGTGGGTCGCCGAGCGCACAAGAGAACTTGCGCTAGAGCAAGCAGGGGCAGAGCGCGTGTGCTGGAGCACCATGGAGCTGGATCTGGAGAGGCGTGTGGTGCTTCTGTTGAGGCAGGAAGAAAGATAGCATGTAGAAGATAGAAAGATACTTTTTTTTACCCATGTGTGATAATTTTCCATTCCATTACGTGACTTGTAATTACGATTATATTGTATATAAACGACAAATCTGGGTTTTAAGGGGCGTTACAGACATTTTATGGATTTTCAGTTTTTTCACAGCAGGTTGAAGCAAACGGCGTTCAGCTTTTTCACAGCTATCAGCTCACAACAGCTTTTTCACAGCTCACAGCTCACAACAGCTTTTTCACAGCTCACAGCTGAACCAAACACACCCTGAATGCCCATTTTTAATAACGGCTATTCCTCAAAATTAATAACGGCTTTTCCGTGATGAGTAATATATTTTCCAATAGGTTGAATAGAAAAAAGTTCTTTTGATGATCCATCAGGGTCTGTGTTCTGTGTGAAGTTGCGGACGGCGATGGGTCGGACGAACGCAGTCACCAAACTGCGTACACGGTGTACATATTTTAGGATAAGTGGTAGGATATGGTCAACACCTTTAACTACTCGTGTAGGAGTAGGACGACTCGTACAGAGTAGGACGGAATATAAGAAAATATCCAAATAGTACTCGGATAGGATTTCTGAGCTTGTATTCGGTTAGAATTTTCATGTAACCCTGTCCCCCCAGACTATATAAGGGCGGTTAGGGACTGAAACGCCCCGGCCTAAACAACCGGAGCTAAACATGTATTAAACACCAGAAAACAGTCTGGTGAAAATACATTACACAAGTGGTGCCACAGTCATACAAAGCCTTATTTAATACGTTCGATTACAATAATAATATAAACTAGAAATACAATAGTTGCGATGATAAACGCAAGGGTAAACTCTTCATCGGACATGGGGGCTTCTACCACAACGGCACCACTCCAGACTTGGGTATAGGGCACGAACTACTCGCCTTCCTCAGGCACAAAATCAGGATCCTCTGCAACAAGTCATAAACGGGTGAGTACAAAAGTACTCAGCAAGTTCCACCTCACCCTACGGGAGGGGAATGACATGCACGATGCACATTAAGCACAAAGCATTAGTGATGCAACTTATAGTATGCAACTCTTCCCGACACAACCTACAGTAGGTAGCTCACTAGTTGTCAGGACCACACCGTAGCCTGTTGTGACGTCCCGAAAATTTCGAATTTAAATAACGCGTTAAGGTGCCCTGACCGAGAAATTTACCCGTCGTAAAATCCTGACTCCCCCCGTTTCACCGCCTCACGCACGCCGTCACATTCCCCGCCGGCCCTATGCCGCACAGCGCCCGGCCTTCCCCACGCGCACCGCCTCGATTCTCGCCACTACGTCACGACAACCGCGCGCGACCGCTCCTCGCGATTAACGCCGACGCAACCCCCCCCTCGCGCTGCGCGCCTTCCCGCGCGTGGCCGACCGGCCGCGGTCGCCGCCGCGACCGGCGCCGGCACCTCTCCCTCCCTCTCTCTCTTTTCCCTCTCTTCTCCCTATTTCTCTTCCTTTTTTCTTTTTCTTTTCTTTTCCCTCCCCTTTCCCTTTTTCCTTCTTTTCTTTTCCCTCCTTTTCCTCTTCTTCTTCCCTCCTTCCTGTTTTCCCTTTCCCCTGCTCCCGAGCACAGTGGCCGCGCGCCGGCCCTGTGCGTCGCGCCCGCGCTACCCTGGCCGTGCCGCGTGCACGCGCCCGCCCCCGCCTGCTCGCGTGCCTCGCGTGCCCCGCGTGCCCGCGCCCCGCGCCGCGCCGCTCGCCGCCGCGCCCTGGCCCCGGACCCGCGACACGCCGCGCCGCTCGCGCCCTGCACCCGCGCGTGCCGCGCCGCTCGTCGTCGCCGCGTCCTGCCCGCGCACGCGCCGTCGCTTCCCGTCCCGCACCCGCGCTGCACGCCACGTCGCGACGGCCGCAAGCGGCCGGGACGCCATTAATGGCGCCCGCACCGCCCGCCGGCCGCCTCAACCCCCTCTGCTTCACCGCCCCCCCGGCCTATAAATAGGTCGCCCGCGCGGCTCACCCCCACCACGACCACCGCCGCCGCCCTACCCGCCTTTTCCCGGCCCCTAGCGCCGCCGCCGCGCACCCCACCACCGGCCGCCGCCCCCCACCGTGGGCCCGCTCCCTCACCGCGCCCCAAGCCGAGGTGAGGCCGGGAATTGGTTCCCTGCGCCCCCCTCCCTCTTTTCCCCCTCCACCCCGAGCCGCTCGGGCCCCGGCCGCCGAGGATTGGCCGGCGCCGAGCCCCCCCCCATTCCCTCCTCTGTTCTAAGCAAGGGGGAAGGAAGAAGAAAGGGCATTTTGCCCATAACCCCCTGGCCTTCCCTGTAATTCCCAAGGAAAACCCCCCCTTAGGAGCTATCCACCCTTTCTTTGCAAAAGAAACCTCGCCCTTTTTAATAACTCAAAATAAACCCTCCATTACGCGAGCCCATTTGTATTTGACACCATTTAGCATGCCTGTGTATTTCTAGACCTCGCAAATAGATCCTTGCCCTTTCCGTATAATTAAGAATAGGCCCCTAGACCCTGTTTAGTCCCTGAAACCATCTTTAACCCGTCATTTTATGTGCGAAACGACCTCCGATCGACCCGAAACTTTACCACGCCATTTCTAGTAGGGTTCCGGCCATGCCATTAAGAAACCACCCAAAGATATCACCCCTAACTCCGTAACTAAATTATTTCCGATTCAAGCCTATCGGTAAAAGCTTTTAGTTCTTTCGCTTGATTGTGTGTCTGTTTGTTTGCGTCGTAGGACACGGAGTGAACGACGAGGTTCCCGACCGCGACCAAGCAACTGAGGACCAGTACTGCGACCCCGAGCCCGAGGGACAGTGCTACGATCAGGACCTCCCGCAAGGGTTTGACGATGGCAAGTTCAATTCCGCCCTTTGATGCATATTTCTGTCCTAGTTTTTATAAACACGACCCAATGGCCTGTTTTATAAAATTGCATTGTTTTGCGTGCTGGAAACCCGGTAGGATAGCCACCCTTGTTTGAGATAACCATACTTTGACTGCCTGATTTATAAAGAAAATGCGTGTGTGTGGAAGGGATAAAATGTGGTTTTGAAAAGCGAGTTAGATGAGATGGGTGGCATTTCTGTGTGAATTGCCGTTGGTGTGCTCGTACCTGTGTGGTTGAGCGTGGATGGGAGATATCCATCTTGTCACCCCTAAGGACCGAGTTGATGTGACATCTCACCTAGCTTTTTGTCGTGCGAACCACTTGACCGTTGTATGGGCAACGGCTTAGCTTAAATCCCACTAGTTAGCTTGATAGCCATCAGGAGAGCTGAGAGCAACGGGTGATCAAGGAGACGGGATAAGCTCTGTGTGACTTATGCCCCGGTTAAACCTCGGAGATAGGTCGAATGACCCCTTGATGGATCCCGTGATGGCTAGTCAGGTCTAGCTAAGGTGGGTAATGGCTTTGATGGGATCTGCACCGGCACTAAGGTGTTCGTGCTGTGGTACCCCACCTGTGGGTAAAGTTGCACACCTCTGCAGAGTTAAAATCTATTCGAATAGCCGTGCCCACGGTATTGGGCAGGTTACGGTGTGGTCACATAACTAGTGTTTATCTCTGGGAATGGATGGGCTGGTGTGAGTTGTTTGGAAAGTGTCCGGCAGTTGTGCCGTGTGCTACGGCGGACGGGGAGTCCGGTAGCAGTTTAAAACGTGGATCCTGTGTGGATCAACATTGTGTGTTTTTGGTGCCAGAAAACTCGTTTTGGAAATCATTTTTAAACGAACCCTTGCATACAGTTGAGTTTTTCACAAATGAACCATAACCTATCCTTGGATTGTCCTGTGCATATGATTACTGTTATACCCCCCCCTCCGTGGGTGTGATTGGACTTGCTGAGTACGTTTGTACTCACCCCTCTCTTACTTTTACAGTGGAAGACCCAGACTACATCGCCGAAGACAACGAGTAGGGTTTCGTCCTGCACCCAGTCTTGCCTGTGGTTGAGGCCACCGTTGGATTCCGCATGGCGCAAGACTCTGATGATCCTTTGTTCGTCGCTAGTGTAGTTGTGTGGGTTCTGGTTGTAATCCTCGCGATAGTGGCGCTTCACTGCCCATTACCGCGTAGAGTTGTACGGTGATGTACCATCTGATGTAATAAAAGTGTTATCAGCCTCCTGGGACTGATAAACCAACACTTTTAAGTCTTCCCTGATGGGGGGACGCTTCAGGTGGTATCAGAGCCGTAGGCTGGCCGTAGGACGTGACCCTAGGAGCGAGACCCCTTTTTAGACCCTAGAACTTGTCCCGATTTAGAAATTTTCCGCACAAACACTCACCACTGGTCTTTGCCTTGTTCCAGATGGCTAGCAATGGATGGGTTAGCGGAATCTGCCACGCAGAGCCCGGTCTCCCCAAGTTACTATTGCTCAGCCTGGAACGCGTTGGGATCATGGAACCACCGGAGTATGCCTACCGTGAGTACCTCGCCGGAGGCACCCTTCGGTGCGACATGATGGTTTTTGTGGAGAGAAGCACCCGCTACCCCGATGTGGACCCTTGGTTCATCTCCACTGCTGGTTTCCGCTTCCCCGACACCTATCGAAAGGCCGCCCGCAAAGCCCTGCGACGGCTGCGTGTGCTCTACAGGCACCACCTTCAGCGGACTACTATGGGGTTTTTCCCACCCGCTGAGGGACGAGGACGCACTTGGATTGCCCGAATGAGGGGCCTTGGACGAGAAGAAGAGGATCTCGAAGATACGGTTTCCCACCTGTCCATCTACCTCACTGGCTTGGATGCACTCTACCGCGAACAGGCAGCACAACTGAAGCAGCTAATCCATGGGGTTGAAAAGTTAACCCAGGAGCTGGAGGAACAACGGACAAGAGCCGCAAGCGCCGAGTATTCCTTAGCTGCCCTCCAAGCCCAAATGCAAGAATACGAGAACCGCAACGGGATAGGTGGATGGATCGAAGAAGAAGAAGAAGAACCCATGGAAACCCACTGGGATAAGGGTACTCAGACCGAAAACGAGATGGATCGGCTCCTTCCAATAAAGAAGCGCTCTATCAGGACCGAGGAAGAATCCCCATGATAGGATTAGCACCCCTAGCAAAAACCCTACCCTAGTGACCACGTATCCATTAAAACTGTACCACCTTTGTTGTAATAATAAATATCATCCACTCGCTTTTGCACCTGTACCAGGTTGTTTACCCTATTCTGTTTCAGATGGCTGAGGAAGGATGGACCCAGAGCGATTGCCAAGCTGCGCCTGGATTCCCCAGCCTCTTGATCAACACCCTGGAAGACCTTGGCGTTACGGAGCGTCCAAGGTACTACAGCCGAGAGTACGAGCACCATGGTACCCTCCGCTGCAGGGTGATCCTGGTCATCGCCAGGAGCAACCGCTACCCCGACATCCAGCCTTGGCGAGCGACCGCCACAGGATTTAGACACCAAGATACCTACCCCCTGGCCATCAGAAAAGCACTCCGTTATTTGTGCCGGATTTTTGAAGAACACCTCGCCCCCACGCCAGCGAAGTTCTTCCCGCCGGCCATCAGGACCCCAGTCTGGGAAGCACGCATGAGAAACCTGGAGCGACGACGCCACGAAGAAGGCCCCTGTACCAAGTGGCCACTTACCTAGCCGCCCTGGACCAACTCTTTGATGAGCAAGCCAACCTTCTAAGGGAGCAGACCCATCGAGCCGAGCAAGCAGAGCTCGCGGTGAGGATACAGCAGATCCGAGCCGCCCACGCCGAGGCAAGAGCCGCAGCCGCGGTCAGTAGCGAAGCGGTCGCCCAAGAAAGCCTCAGGCAAGCCCGAGACCGGCGCATGCAAGATTGGACCCAAAGTGGAACACCAGTCCCGGCAATTGGGGAAGACCATGTTTTACTCGGGACACCCGTCATAGGATGGGGGACACTCTTCAGAAACACACAAGCCCCACCCGAGAACCCTGAAAGTTCCGCTGCTGCCGCTGAAGAAAATGCTGCGGCGCAACCCTCGACCGATGGAAATCCAGAGGATGGCGACCAAGGATCCCTCACGCTTTCCACCCCAGAAGAAGGCACTCCCCGCGAGTAGAATGACCGACGCCACCCTAGTAATGTGTCCCCAGCCACTTTTGTTGTGGTACCTGATCCCAGACGAAGTAGTACGATACCTAGCCTTACCTTAAGTTGTAACCCCCCCTTTTGCAGTAATAAAATGGTTTGTGCTTGTTGTTTGTGATGTTGTGTGCTGGTTTGTTGTGTGCTGATTATTTATGTGAGTACCGGCAGGAGGTAGATTCTGCCTTATATATATATACGAATTAAACAACTTAAACATCACATAAACGTAACCCCGATTTACCCAATCAACAGGTGACCCCCCGGAACGTCGCGAGGGCCTCCCGTGGCCGGAACCCCGTAGCTGCTAGTGTCGGAGCACACCCCGTCGAACAAGATCTTCCCCAAGGAGAACAAGAAGTAAGCCAGAACCGAGGGGGAAGTCAAGAAGGAGAACAACTACCACCACCCCCACCCCTCGGAGACCTGGCGCAGATCATCCATAACCAGACCCTTATACTGGAGACTCTGGCGAATGCCCTCATTAACCGGCAGCCGCGAGGGCAGAATATGAACGACAAGCTGACGGCCTTCCTAAGGACCAAGCCACCTACCTTCGCCGGATCCTGCAACCCGTTGGATGCTGACGACTGGTTGCGAGTAATTCAGAGGAAGCTCGAACCATTCGAATGCCAGGACCGGGATAAAGTCCTTCTGGCAGCCCACCAGCTCACCGGAACTGCATTATCCTGGTGGGAAAACTATTGTGCCGCAGCCGAAGATGCCTCTACCATCACCTGGGCAGAATTCGTAAGGGAGTTCCGCCGCTATCACATTCCTTCGGCTACCATGAAGCGCAAGGCGGATGAATTCCGCGCACTACAACAGGGAAGCATGTCGGTGGAAGAATACACCCACCGATTCATAGAATTAGCCCGGTACGCGCCGGAAGAGGTGAACGATGATGACAAAAAGCAAGATATGTTTAAGAAAGGATTGAGCCCAGAACTCCGGACCTTGCTCACCCCTCAGATCTACCCTGACTTCAACACCCTGATGAACAAAGCTATCCTCACGGAAAGGGCCAAAGCCGAAGAGCGGAAGGACAACAAGCGGAAATTCCTGGAGAGCAAGGCCCGCCAACAAGACCACTACCAGAAGCCGAGGAACTCCAACTACACAGCACCAAGATATCAAGCTCCGATGCAGTATAGGACTCAGTCGCAAGTGACAGAACCACAGGCCCCGCCCAGGAGCCAGAATACCACGAGGGCCCCGCAGAGCAATACAAGCCAGGTCACCCCCGACAACAACAATGTTAGGGCCTGCTTCAACTGCCGTGAGATAGGGCATTATATTGCCAATTGCCCTTATGCCAAGAACAAGCCGGCCACATCAGCCTTCTCCAACTCGGTGAATGGACCCAGACCGGCCCTGACCGGTGCTAACCGAGTGCCCGTCCGCAGCAACGACGGCAGCCAGCAGGGGAAGCAGCAATCATTTGGACGAGCCCGCGTCAATCACATCGACGCGCAGGAGGCTCAAGAAGCTCAGGGCGTAGTGCTCGGTGAGTACCTAGTCAACTCAGCCCTAGCAACAGTATTATTTGATTCTGGAGCATCGCACTCGTTCATATCCTCAAGCTTTGTGGAAAAACACAAAATACCCACAGTACTACTAAATACACCCCTATTAACCCGGACGCCTGGAGGCGACATCAATTGTCAATTAGGCTGTCCATGGGTAAGGATCAACTTAAGTGGGGTAGAATTTCTAGCAGATTTGGTAGTACTTAAGTCTGGGGGAATAGACGTGATCCTTGGGATGGACTGGTTAAGCCGACACAATGGTCTCATAGGCTGTACTGACAAAGTGGTACACCTAACAAACCCTGAAGGAGTACAAGTGATCTGCCATACCCGGGATAGTAAATTTGACCCCATGGTGTTTAGCATGGAAGCCCAGCCCCTAGAAGGAGTCCCGGTAGTGAACGAATACCCAGATGTTTTTCCCGAGGAACTTCCCGGCATGCCACCAGACAGGGATATAGAATTCGTCATCGACCTTAACCCCGGAACCTCCCCTATAGCCAAGAGACCCTATAGGATGGCAGCCTCGGAATTGACGGAATTAAAGAAGCAACTAGAAGAACTACAACGGATTGGTTTTATCAGACCAAGCTCGTCGCCATGGGGAGCCCCGGTTCTGTTTGTCAAAAAGAAAGATGGGAGCATGAGGATGTGTGTGGATTACCGGGCACTGAATGAAGTTACCATTAAGAATAAGTACCCCCTCCCCAGGATTGATGACCTGTTCGATCAGCTAAAAGGAGCCAAGTACTTTTCCAAGATCGATCTAAGGTCAGGATACTTCCAGCTCAAGATTAGAGAAAGTGACATCCCTAAAACAGCTTTTGTCACCCGCTACGGGCAGTTTGAGTTCACTGTAATGTCCTTCGGACTAACCAATGCCCCTGCCTATTTTATGAACCTCATGAACAAAGTGTTTATGGACGAGCTGGATAAGTTCGTCGTAGTCTTTATCGACGACATACTTATCTACTCTAAGAGTATTCAGGAACATGAGCAACATCTGCGGGTAGTATTAGAAAAGCTGAGGGCACATAAGTTATATGCCAAGTTCAGCAAGTGCGAATTCTGGCTGGAGAGAGTAGCTTTTCTTGGTCACATTCTAACCGCGGAAGGAGTAGCAGTGGACCCAGAAAAGGTCGAGGCAGTATCCAATTGGCAGCAACCGACTAATGTTAGTGAAATCAGGAGTTTTCTTGGACTAGCTGGGTACTACCGGAGATTTATCGAGGGATTCTCCAGGATAGCCCGACCCATGACGGAACTTCTTAAGAAGGAGAAGAAGTTCGCCTGGTCGGAAAATTGTGAAAGAAGCTTTCAAGAGTTGAAAAGAAGGTTGACAACCGCCCCAGTGCTGACCCTACCGGACATTCATCGGGACTTTGTCATCTATTGTGACGCATCCCGACAAGGATTAGGGTGCGTACTGATGCAAGACGGGAAAGTCGTTGCATATGCCTCCCGCCAACTCAAGACTCATGAGCAGAACTATCCGACCCATGATTTGGAACTAGCAGCCGTAGTGCATGCCCTTAAAATTTGGAGACACTACCTAATCGGAAATAAGTGTGAGGTTTACACCGACCACAAGAGTCTAAAGTATATCTTTACTCAGCCAGATTTAAATTTAAGGCAGAGAAGATGGTTGGAGTTGGTCAAAGACTATAATCTGGAAATTCAGTATCACCCCGGAAAGGCGAACGTGGTAGCCGATGCCTTAAGTTGGAAATCCTATGGGCCCACGAATGACCATCTGCAAGAGGAAATGGCACGATTAAATGTGCACATTATACCTCAAGGTTCCAGCCAAGTGCTAAACGTCCAATCAGCATTAGAGGATAAGATTAGAGAAGCCCAAAGCTCGGATCAAGAGTTAGTAAAAATTCGCAAACAAACTGGAGAAAACAAAGCACCGGGCTTCAGAGTGGACGATAAGGGAACATTATGGTACGAGGATAGGATTTGTGTACCCCAGGACGGAGATTTCCGGCAATTGATCATGGACGAAGCCCATAACTCGGCCTACTCTATCCACCCAGGATCCACCAAAATGTATATGGACATAAAGCAAAAATATTGGTGGAATGGAATGAAAGCGGATATTGCACGATTTGTGGCTCATTGTGATACTTGCCAAAGGATCAAGGCCGAACATCAGAAACCTGCGGGATTACTGCAACCCTTGCCTATTCCGGTGTGGAAGTGGGATGAGATAGGAATGGACTTTGTAGTGGGACTACCCCGAACACAGAAGGGACACGATTCCATATGGGTAATTGTGGATCGACTCACTAAATCGGCACATTTCATACCCGTAAGGACCACTTATGGCGGAGAAAAGCTGGCAAAACTTTACGTGGAAAATATAGTAAAGTTACATGGAGTGCCTAGCAGAATTGTCTCAGACAGAGGGACCCAATTTACATCTAGGTTTTGGAAAAGCCTGCACAAAGCCATGGGCACGAAGTTAGATTTTAGCTCCGCGTACCACCCACAGACGGATGGTCAAACCGAGAGAGTGAATCAGATCATGGAAGATATGCTGAGAGCATGTGTCCTGACCTATGGAAATGATTGGGAACAGAGTCTGCCTTATGCAGAATTTTCATACAACAATAGTTACCAAGCCAGCCTGGGCATGTCGCCATTCGAAGCTCTCTATGGGAGAAAGTGCAAAACTCCCTTAATGTGGTCGGAAGTTGGGGAACGTGCGCTAGTAGGGCCCGCACTTATAAAAGAAGCAGAAGAAAAAGTAGCGGAAATCCGCGAGAAATTGAAAGCAGCTCAGTCCCGACAAAAGAGCTATGCAGACAAGAAGAGGCGGGAAATAAGTTTCAATCCGGGAGATTTTGTTTATCTCAAAGTCTCACCCATTCGGGGAACACGAAGGTTTCAAGTACAAGGAAAGTTAGCCCCTCGATACATTGGACCGTATCAAGTTCTAAAGAAAGTGGGAGCCGTGGCGTACCGACTCGAGTTACCAGAAGAAATGTCAGATATACACCCGGTATTTCATATCTCGCAATTAAGAAGGTGTCTAAGAGTGCCCGAGGGAGAACATGTGCCGGTGGAAACAATAGACCTGCAGCCGGATTTGCGATATCAGGAAGTGCCGGTCAAGATTCTAGATACTGTCACTAAGAGGACCAGAAACTCTGAGGTGCGGATATGCAGGGTTCAATGGAGCCGACACGGAATAGAAGAAGCAACCTGGGAACGCGAGAAAGCGCTAAAGAAGGAGTTTCCCCATCTATTCGAGAATCAGCCGAATCTCGAGGACGAGATTCATTTAAGTGGGGTAGGTTTGTGACGTCCCGAAAATTTCGAATTTAAATAACGCGTTAAGGTGCCCTGACCGAGAAATTTACCCGTCGTAAAATCCTGACTCCCCCCGTTTCACCGCCTCACGCACGCCGTCACATTCCCCGCCGGCCCTATGCCGCACAGCGCCCGGCCTTCCCCACGCGCACCGCCTCGATTCTCGCCACTACGTCACGACAACCGCGCGCGACCGCTCCCCGCGATTAACGCCGACGCAACCCCCCCCCTCGCGCTGCGCTCCTTCCCGCGCGTGGCCGACCGGCCGCGGTCGCCGCCGCGACCGGCGCCGGCACCTCTCCCTCCCTCTCTCTCTTTTACCTCTCTTCTCCCTATTTCTCTTCCTTTTTTCTTTTTCTTTTCTTTTCCCTCCCCTTTCCCTTTTTCCTTCTTTTCTTTTCCCTCCTTTTCCTCTTCTTCTTCCCTCCTTCCTGTTTTCCCTTTCCCCTGCTCCCGAGCACAGTGGCCGCGCGCCGGCCCTGTGCGTCGCGCCCGCGCTACCCTGGCCGTGCCGCGTGCACGCGCCCGCCCCCGCCTGCTCGCGTGCCTCGCGTGCCCCGCGTGCCCGCGCCCCGCGCCGCGCCGCTCGCCGCCGCGCCCTGGCCCCGGACCCGCGACACGCCGCGCCGCTCGCGCCCTGCACCCGCGCGTGCCGCGCCGCTCGTCGTCGCCGCGTCCTGCCCGCGCACGCGCCGTCGCTTCCCGTCCCGCACCCGCGCTGCACGCCACGTCGCGACGGCCGCAAGCGGCCGGGACGCCATTAATGGCGCCCGCACCGCCCGCCGGCCGCCTCAACCCCCTCTGCTTCACCGCCCCCCCCCCCGGCCTATAAATAGGTCGCCCGCGCGGCTCACCCCCACCACGACCACCGCCGCCGCCCTACCCGCCTTTTCCCGGCCCCTAGCGCCGCCGCCGCGCACCCCACCACCGGCCGCCGCCCCCCACCGTGGGCCCGCTCCCTCACCGCGCCCCAAGCCGAGGTGAGGCCGGGAATTGGTTCCCTGCGCCCCCCTCCCTCTTTTCCCCCTCCACCCCGAGCCGCTCGGGCCCCGGCCGCCGAGGATTGGCCGGCGCCGAGCCCCCCCCCCATTCCCTCCTCTGTTCTAAGCAAGGGGGAAGGAAGAAGAAAGGGCATTTTGCCCATAACCCCCTGGCCTTCCCTGTAATTCCCAAGGAAAACCCCCCCTTAGGAGCTATCCACCCTTTCTTTGCAAAAGAAACCTCGCCCTTTTTAATAACTCAAAATAAACCCTCCATTACGCGAGCCCATTTGTATTTGACACCATTTAGCATGCCTGTGTATTTCTAGACCTCGCAAATAGATCCTTGCCCTTTCCGTATAATTACGAATAGGCCCCTAGACCCCTGTTTAGTCCCTGAAACCATCTTTAACCCGTCATTTTATGTGCGAAACGACCTCCGATCGACCCGAAACTTTACCACGCCATTTCTAGTAGGGTTCCGGCCATGCCATTAAGAAACCACCCAAAGATATCACCCCTAACTCCGTAACTAAATTATTTCCGATTCAAGCCTATCGGTAAAAGCTTTTAGTTCTTTCGCTTGATTGTGTGTCTGTTTGTTTGCGTCGTAGGACACGGAGTGAACGACGAGGTTCCCGACCGCGACCAAGCAACTGAGGACCAGTACTGCGACCCCGAGCCCGAGGGACAGTGCTACGATCAGGACCTCCCGCAAGGGTTTGACGATGGCAAGTTCAATTCCGCCCTTTGATGCATATTTCTGTCCTAGTTTTTATAAACACGACCCAATGGCCTGTTTTATAAAATTGCATTGTTTTGCGTGCTGGAAACCCGGTAGGATAGCCACCCTTGTTTGAGATAACCATACTTTGACTGCCTGATTTATAAAGAAAATGCGTGTGTGTGGAAGGGATAAAATGTGGTTTTGAAAAGCGAGTTAGATGAGATGGGTGGCATTTCTGTGTGAATTGCCGTTGGTGTGCTCGTACCTGTGTGGTTGAGCGTGGATGGGAGATATCCATCTTGTCACCCCTAAGGACCGAGTTGATGTGACATCTCACCTAGCTTTTTGTCGTGCGAACCACTTGACCGTTGTATGGGCAACGGCTTAGCTTAAATCCCACTAGTTAGCTTGATAGCCATCAGGAGAGCTGAGAGCAACGGGTGATCAAGGAGACGGGATAAGCTCTGTGTGACTTATGCCCCGGTTAAACCTCGGAGATAGGTCGAATGACCCCTTGATGGATCCCGTGATGGCTAGTCAGGTCTAGCTAAGGTGGGTAATGGCTTTGATGGGATCTGCACCGGCACTAAGGTGTTCGTGCTGTGGTACCCCACCTGTGGGTAAAGTTGCACACCTCTGCAGAGTTAAAATCTATTCGAATAGCCGTGCCCACGGTATTGGGCAGGTTACGGTGTGGTCACATAACTAGTGTTTATCTCTGGGAATGGATGGGCTGGTGTGAGTTGTTTGGAAAGTGTCCGGCAGTTGTGCCGTGTGCTACGGCGGACGGGGAGTCCGGTAGCAGTTTAAAACGTGGATCCTGTGTGGATCAACATTGTGTGTTTTTGGTGCCAGAAAACTCGTTTTGGAAATCATTTTTAAACGAACCCTTGCATACAGTTGAGTTTTTCACAAATGAACCATAACCTATCCTTGGATTGTCCTGTGCATATGATTACTGTTATACCCCCCCCCTCCGTGGGTGTGATTGGACTTGCTGAGTACGTTTGTACTCACCCCTCTCTTACTTTTACAGTGGAAGACCCAGACTACATCCCCGAAGACAACGAGTAGGGTTTCGTCCTGCACCCAGTCTTGCCTGTGGTTGAGGCCACCGTTGGATTCCGCATGGCGCAAGACTCTGATGATCCTTTGTTCGTCGCTAGTGTAGTTGTGTGGGTTCTGGTTGTAATCCTCGCGATAGTGGCGCTTCACTGCCCATTACCGCGTAGAGTTGTACGGTGATGTACCATCTGATGTAATAAAAGTGTTATCAGCCTCCTGGGACTGATAAACCAACACTTTTAAGTCTTCCCTGATGGGGGGACGCTTCACCTGTCCATCCCGTGGACACGGACCATTCGAATGGATTCTACCCTCTGCAGAGGTCGTACACTGTACCCACAAGCTCGACTGCCCGAACGGACAACCGACATAGCCGACACCCAGCCGTGGTCACGCCCCAGCCTGGCCGCACAAACCCTCGGGCCCTGACCCCAATGGTCTATACCCGTGAACCATCCCTGCGACCGTCAGGCTAACCAGTGGGATTAGGCTAAGTCCGGCCCATAACGGAACCTGTGGTCGTACTAAAGTAAGCTAGGTGAGATGTCAAAACAACTCGGTCCTTATGGTTCACCAGGGCAGCAACCATTCCTCAACATGTCAACTCGAGCCTACCTCCACGGTAGCACTCACCTGCCAGTCTACCACCACGGTAGCGCCGGCTCCAGCATACCCAGCTGCCCTAGCCTCAACCAAAACCCTTCATATCCTAGTCTCAACTCTGGATATGCATAACTACTCATATGCATGTATGAACACGCTCAATCACTCAAGCACTGATATATGTAATCGATCCTAAACCAGGACTACAACTAGACGTCCTCACATGGATGCAACCGCTCACGTAGGGGTCAATGAAACTTGCCTTCGCTTACGTACGCGTCGGCGACGGCGGCGGCTTCCTGCTCGCGGTACGGGTCTTCTGGCTCCGGCGCGCTGTACTGGCCTTCGTACTCCCTGGCCGACTCCTCCTCGGTCACTCCGTGATCTACGGCGGAAACGGCGCAACCGGCAAACAACACAAGCAAGCTATAAAATAAGCTCAAATGGAGATGAAAATAGGAGAAATAGATAGTACATGATTTGAGGAGAGGGTCAACTGTTGGAGCTTCGTCTCGTGAGTGAACTGGGCTCGGGAGAAGTGGTTCAGCTAGCAAGGTGAAGCGGCTCGGTGTGTTAGGGCTGATGGTGGAGTTCATCACGGCCTCGCTCCTTTTATAGGCGAGGAGAGTAGCAGCGGCGTCGCACAGGGACGAGCGGCGGCGTGGGCTGCGGCAGCTCGCTGTCAGCTCAAACAGTGGCAGCATTGAAGACGCGAGCGTCGAGGCGGCAAAGCCGGCGAGGACGCTGCAGCGGCGTGGGCAAGGTGGGGACGCGGAGGTGGGCGGCACGGCGCGGTGCCGGCGGCAGTGCGCGGTCCCGTCATGGGGCCGGTGTGTTGCGCGTGCGCGAGCGAAAGCGAGCACGGGTGGGGGACGGCAGGGAGGTGCGTCGGCTTCCTTTTTAAATGAGGTGAGGTGGTTCGCGCGGCGGAAAAATATCTCGGCCGGCGCTGTGTGCGACGACCCTGATTTATGGCGAGGTGGAGCCTACCAACAGATGAATCACAACCTATATACCACGTACTCAAGTTTAACCAGGAGACTAACACTTACCTTATTGGAGCGGCAAAGCCACGAAGGAACGCACACCTTTAAGTGGCTAGTCCAGCACTAACCTTACCACAACTTATCTACCTTGCTCATGGGTGAATGGCAAAAGGGGGGGTCCTATTTATAGATCAAGGGGGATGGTGCTGCCAGTGAAGATAAAGAAAGCACCGGAGAAGGAAAACAGAGGGGAAAGGGAAATGGAATTCCTCAAGGACTTATGCGCAATTTCAGGAAACTGCAGGGGCTCATCTGTAAGGCGAAATTTCCCATCAATCCAAAACTCAAATGAAGAAATGCCCAAAACGAAAGTTGAAGAGTTTTTCGAACTCTACAACATTGCTTTAGGGCTCAAATTCAAAAACTCAAAACTTATGTTTTTACACATGAATTTTTGGAACAAAAGTCGGATTTGAATTGCTTTTGTCCTAAAGAGTAAAACTTTATAAAATTCAGGATCTAAATGCAATCATTTATGACACGTCATGATGACGTGATAGACTCATCATAAATGTTGGATAGACATGTCATTATGACGGGATAGACTTGTCATAATGGTTGGATAGACATGTCATTATGACTCGTATTTTTACACTTTAGTCCTGAGTAAATTTAAAAGTTACTTTTTGTAAATCAATATTTGCATAAGAGGACTTGTACTTTTATAAAATTACGCAAACACGCTTACTTTGCATTTCTTTCAATAGTGATGAAAACTGGGATGTTACAAACCTACCCCACTTAGGTTGAATCTCGTCCCCGAGATTCAGCTTCACCACTAAAGAGACTGGGGAACTCGGCTCGGAGCGCATCTTCTCTCTCCCAAGTTGCTTCTGCTTCAGAATGCCCACTCCACTGGACTCGACAAATTTTGACTGCTGAGTTGCGAGTTCTTCGCGTCACAATATCTAGAATTTTTAGTGGTACTTCTTGGTATCTGAGATCATCCTGCAGGTCGATTGTTTCTGGTGCCACTTGTTCTTCCGGTACTCGCAGACACTTTCTGAGTTGGGACACGTGGAATACATCGTGTACATCTGACATCTCTGCTGGCAACTGAAGCTTATAGGCTACCGCTCCCACTTTCTTGATAATTGGGAAAGGTCCAATGTAACGTGGAGCCAACTTTCCTTGTACCTGGAATCTGCGTGTGCCGCGGATTGGGGAAACTTTAAGGTACACATAGTCCCCAACTTCGAAGCTGAGAGTACGCCTTCTTTTATCAGCATAACTTTTCTGGCGGGACTGAGCTGCCTTTATATTCTCTCTAATTTCTGCTATCTTTTCTTCTGCTTCCTTAATAAAATCTGGGCCCTCAATAATGCGGTCACCGACTTTAGTCCACATGAGCGGTGTGCGGCACTTCCTCCCGTAGAGGGCTTCAAACGGCGACATCTTCAAACTGGACTGGTAGCTGTTGTTGTAAGAGAACTCCGCATATGGCAAACTATCTTCCCAATTTTTGCCATAAGTAAGAACACAGGCTTTTAGCATGTCTTCAAGGATCTGATTAACTCTTTCAGTCTGGCCATCGGTCTGGGGATGATATGCTGAACTGAAGTCCAACTTTGTACCAAGTGCTTCATGTAACCTGCCCCAGAATCTCGAAGTGAACTGGGTGCCTCTATCTGACACAATCCTCTTAGATACTCCATGCAACTTCACAATACGCTCAATATATAATTTGGCTAATTTATCCCCTCCATAACTGGTACGTACTGGGATGAAGTGTGCCACCTTAGTAAGTCGATCGACAATTACCCAAACCGAGTCATGGCCGCTCTGGGTTCTTGGTAGACCGGTGATAAAATCCATACTAACTTCATCCCACTTCCAAACTGGAATTGGCAACGGTTGGAGTAATCCACTGGGTTTCTGGTGCTCTGCCTTAACCCTTTTGCACACATCGCAATGAGCTACGAATCGAGCAATATCCCCCTTCATACCATTCCACCAATATTTCTCCTTAAGGTCCAGGTACATTTTCGTAGTGCCAGGGTGAATGGAATAAGTGGAGTTATGGGCTTCATCCAAGATGGTCCTGCGAAAATGACCTTGCTTAGGCACACATAATCTTTTCTTGAACCACAAGACTCCATCCTTATCTATCCGGAAATCTGGCGCTTTGCCTTCACTGTTGCGATCTTTAATCCATACCAATCTTTCATCCCCCATCTGAGCTTCCTTGATCTGGTCATCTAGGATGGGATGAACACTAAGATTATGGTTGCAGGAGTGGCGTATAACCCTTAGGTTCAACTTTCTCATTTCTTCACTCAGCTCTGGGGCTTGCGTAACTAGGTGATGGCAATACGTTTTACGACTGAGCGCATCAGCCACCACATTAGCTTTTCCAGGGTGGTAATGAATTTCCAAATCATAGTCTTTGATCAACTCCAACCATCTTCTCTGTCTAAGGTTGAGATCTGACTGGGTGAAAATGTACTTCAGGCTCTTATGATCCGTGTAGATCTCACACTTGTTCCCGATTAGATAATGTCTCCAAATTTTGAGGGAATGCACCACCGCGGCTAACTCCAAGTCATGGGTGGGGTAGTTCTGCTCATGTGTTCTCAACTGTCTTGAGGCATAAGCTACAACTCTTCCTTCTTGCATAAGCACACAACCCAATCCTTGTCGGGATGCGTCGCAATAAACGACAAAGCTCTTCTGATTATCTGGCAAGATTAGCACCGGGGCAGACGTTAGTCGCCTCTTCAATTCTTGAAAACTTCCCTCGCAAGCTTCAGACCAGACAAACTTTGTGTCCTTTCGGAGCAACTCGGTCATAGGCCGGGCTATCTTAGAGAAACCTTCTATGAATCTCCGGTAATAGCCGGCTAATCCCAAGAAACTTCTAATCTCCGAGGCTGAGGTTGGTTGCTTCCATTCTGATACTGCCTTGACCTTTTCTGGATCCACTTCAACACCTTCGGCTGTTAAGACATGACCCAGAAAACTGACTCTCTGCATCCAGAATTCACACTTACTAAACTTGGCATACAACTGGTGTTTTCCGAGCTTTCCCAGCACAACTCTAAGATGTTGTCCATGTTCCTCAGCACTCTTAGAGTAGACCAGTATATCGTCTATGAATACCACGACAAACCGATCTAACTCCTCCATAAACACCTTATTCATGAGGGTCATGAAAAAGGCAGGGGCGTTAGTTAGACCAAAAGGCATCACTGTGAACTCATACTGGCCATAACGGGTCCTGAAGGCTGTCTTAGGGATGTCCTCTGGTCGTACTCTGAGCTGATGATAGCCTGATCTCAGATCTATTTTGGAGAAGAACTTAGCTCCCTTCAGTTGATCAAACAGGTCATCGATCCGAGGCAGGGGTACTTGTTCTTGATGGTGACTGCATTCAGGTCACGGTAGTCCACACAAAGTCTCATGCTTCCATCTTTCTTCTTCACAAAGAGCACTGGGGCTCCCCATGGAGAAGCAGCAGGTCTAATAAATCCCTTTTGTTGGAGCTCCTCAAGCTGCTTCTTCAACTCGGCAAGCTCTGGGGCTGCTAACCGATAGGCATTCTTTGCTATAGGCTTGGTTCCGGGGACTAAGTCAATAGTGAACTCTACATCTCTTTCTGGAGGCATACCGGGTAGTTCATCTGGAAATACATTTGCGAATTCCTGAACTACTGGCACATCTTCTGGGGATTCTGCTTGAATGTGGTTCACCATGGAGTCTGGTAGGCTAGGCTGGATTAGGCATGTGACTGTTGACCCTTGGTGGTTGGTGACTGTCACTGCTCTCTCAGCACAGGCTATGTTTCCTCGGTGCTTGGTGAGCCAGTCCATACCGAGTATGACATCTATCCCTTTGGAAGCAAGGACTACTAGGTTGGCAAGGAATACTACCCCACTTAGGTTTATAGGGATATCTAAGACGCCTAAGTGGCAAGGTATATGACCTCCTGGCGAACGTGTCATTAACGGCCTCTTAAGGGCTATAGTAGGGATATCATACTTTTCCACAAAGTGGGAGGATATAAAGGAATGCGATGCTCCAGAATCAAAGAGTACTGAGGCTAGAGTTGATTGGACCAGAAACTCACCGAAAATCACTCCTGGTGCATCCTCTGCCTCTTCAGCATGAACATGGTTCACCTTTGCCTTGCCGAAGGACTGCTGCTGGCTCCTAGCTGGTGCTGTACGGTTGGTTCCCGTCGGCTGCTTTGGTCTTTGAACAGAGTTGGAGAAAATAGAAGGGGTCGGCTGATTGAGATACGGACAGTTGGCCCTGTAGTGTCCGACTTCGCGGCAGTGGAAACAGGCCTTCGCATTGGTCACTTGACTTCCGCCAGTCGGTTGGGTGCGGGAGGTGTTCTGGGTCTGCATAACCGGAGCTGACAGGGCTGGCTTCTGGAAAGAACCGGGGTGCGTTTTGAATGAGGTTGCACCCTGGCTTCTCTGGCCTGAGTGAGCCGGATACTGAGTCTTCTGGAGCTTCTCCATCTGCTGGGGTTTCTTGCTTTCAAACCGCCGTTTGCGCTCACTGAGTTCTGACTTCCTATTTCTCTCAGTGGTGATAGCCCTGTTGATCATGGCATTAAAGTTACTGTGGGTGGTGACTTCAACCAAGGTCCTGATTTCCGGGTTTAGCCCACCAACAAAAGCTTCTTGCTTCTTCTCGTCATCATTGATATCCTCTGGTGCGTAACGAGACAATTCTGTGAACTTATGAAGATACTCCGTCACATTCATACCACCTTGACGAAGCTTTCTGAACTCATCCCTCTTGAGCTTCATGACACTGCTGGGAATGTGATGTTCTCTGAAGCTCTTGACAAAGTCAGCCCATACCATCTCGTTAGCGTTTTCATTTATTTCCCGATAACTCTGCCACCAAGCAAGGGCTGGTCCCCTTAACTGTTGTACTGCGAGCAAAACTTTGTCTCTGTCATCTGCATGAACCACCTCGAGCTTCATTTCAATCTCTCGCAGCCAATCATCTGCCTCAATAGGGTTATCAGATCCTCCAAACTTAGGTGGCTGCAAGCGGTTGAAATCTGCAATTCTGCTGCCATTGCCATGATGCATTGCAGGTCTATTGTTGCCAGGATTGCCTTGAGCTTGAGCTGTGAGAGTCGTCACAAGAACTTGAAGGAGTTGGTTCTGCTGCTGCAGTATGGCTGCCAGATCAATGGGTGCTGGGGCACGGGGAGGTGGCGGTGGTGGGTGTCCATTTCCTGGTGCTCCTGGGGCTACGTTCAAAGGGGCCTGGTTTCTTGGGTTGACTTCATCACCGTCTTCCTGAGCATGGAGTCCCTGGACTCGACTCGAACGACGGGACATCTGCGGTCAAGAAGGGATAAGGTACGATTAGGTGGCTCTCCTAATTTATTACTAGGGTAGATTTGCACATATATATATAATAGCACACAACACAAACAAATCATTCAAGCACCAAGCATTTATTCAAACAAGCAGGGATACATGACACGACGGATTACAATAACGCGGCTCGACTTTTAAGGGTCGGCCGGGACGACTCGACTACTGAGCCCTACCACCCGGTCTTCAGGGTCACTGTTTCCGGGATCTCGGGGAGACGCGGGAGGCGTGGGCGGCACTGATTCGCAAATCCTCCTGCGCGGTTGGGACAAAGGGTACAGTGGGATCCCCTCCAGGATTGGTGGCTCCGCGGCGGTCCTGGGATGGCGTTCCTTGCGCTTGGCACGGTCCACTAGGTAAACACCCCTAAGGAGTTGACTGTGGCGATCTGCCTGTTCCCTAAGGTTTTCTTCAGCCACGGCGAGGCGGCTTTCAGCTTCAGCCGCTCGGGCTTCTGCCTGAGCTAAGGCCAGCTTAGCCTTATGCCAGCGGGACTCCGCTCCCTCAGCACGCTGGATTAAATCTCTCACACGCTGATGCAGTTGGTCGCACAAATCGTCGAGGCTAAGCAAATAGCCAGACATAGCGACAACTGTGGGGTTCTTCTCTGTCCCTGCGGGGCTTTCCAGGTTGCGGATCCTCGCCGTCCAAGCAGGACGGCTACGGTCCAACGGTGGGAAATATTTCATGGGAGTGGAACCCAAGTGCCATTCGAACATCTGGCACAGGTACCGCAGTGCCTTGCGAGCTGCAAGTTGAATGGTGTCTGGCATACGGGCTCCAGTGGCGGTGATGCTCCAGGGTTGCATCTCCAAGTATTTATCACTGGCGCCAATATGGACGGTGAACTCACAGCTTTCGGTGCCATGCTCCATGAACTCGCGACCCACGTACTCCGGTCGTTCCGGAATACCTAGTCGCACCGTGGCAGCATAAAGCACCCTGGGGAATCCATCTTCGTTGATGCAGTAGGTGGTGGTCCAGTCATCCGCCATCTAACTTACAAAGGTAGGGTTAGCATAATAAGGATAAAGTTTTAAGGCGTAATAGGGCTTCAAGGATTGACCATCCTAGGGCTCCTACGGTCATCGTTCCTACCGGTTCGTGTCCTACAGCCAAGTATGGCTCTGATACCACTTGAACGCCCCGGCCTAAACAACCGGAGCTAAACATGTATTAAACACCAGAAAACAGTCTGGTGAAAATACATTACACAAGTGGTGCCACAGTCATACAAAGCCTTATTTAATACGTTCGATTACAATAATAATATAAACTAGAATACAATAGTTGCGATGATAAACGCAAGGGTAAACTCTTCATCGGACATGGGGGCTTCTACCACAACGGCACCACTCCAGACTTGGGTATAGGGCACGAACTACTCGCCTTCCTCAGGCACAAAATCAGGATCCTCTGCAACAAGTCATAAACGGGTGAGTACAAAAGTACTCAGCAAGTTCCACCTCACCCTACGGGAGGGGAATGACATGCACGATGCACATTAAGCACAAAGCATTAGTGATGCAACTTATAGTATGCAACTCTTCCCGACACAACCTACAGTAGGTAGCTCACTAGTTGTCAGGACCACACCGTAGCCTGTCCATCCCGTGGACACGGACCATTCGAATGGATTCTACCCTCTGCAGAGGTCGTACACTGTACCCACAAGCTCGACTGCCCGAATGGACAACCGACATAGCCGACACCCAGCCGTGGTCACGCCCAGCCCCGGCCGCACAAACCCTCGGGCCCTGACCCAATGGTCTATACCCGTGAACCATCCCTGCGACCGTCAGGCTAACCAGTGGGATTAGGCTAAGTCCGGCCCATAACGGAACCTGTGGTCGTACTAAAGTAAGCTAGGTGAGATGTCAAAACAACTCGGTCCTTATGGTTCACCAGGGCAGCAACCATTCCTCAACATGGTCAACTCGAGCCTACCTCCACGGTAGACTCACCTGCCAGTCTACCACCACGGTAGCGCCGGCTCCAGCATACCCAGCTACCCTAGCCTCAACCAAAACCCTTCATATCCTAGTCTCAACTCTGGATATGCATAACTACTCATATGCATGTATGAACACGCTCAATCACTCAAGCACTGATATATGTAATCGATCCTAAACCAGGACTACAACTAGACGTCCTCACATGGATGCAACCGCTCACGTAGGGGTCAATGAAACTTGCCTTCGCTTACGTACGCGTCGGCGACGGCGGCGGCTTCCTGCTCGCGGTACGGGTCTTCTGGCTCCGGCGCGCTGTACTGGCCTTCGTACTCCCTGGCCGGCTCCTCCTCGGTCACTCCGTGATCTACGGCGGAAACGGCGCAACCGGCAAACAACACAAGCAAGCTATAAAATAAGCTCAAATGGAGATGAAAATAGGAGAAATAGATAGTACATGATTTGAGGAGAGGGTCAACTGTTGGAGCTTCGTCTCGTGAGTGAACTGGGCTCGGGAGAAGTGGTTCAGCTAGCAAGGTGAAGCGGCTCGGTGTGTTAGGGCTGATGGTGGAGTTCATCACGGCCTCGCTCCTTTTATAGGCGAGGAGAGTAGCAGCGGCGTCGCACAGGGACGAGCGGCGGCGTGGGCTGCGGCAGCTCGCTGTCAGCTCAAACAGTGGCAGCATTGAAGACGCGAGCGTCGAGGCGGCAAAGCCGGCGAGGACGCTGCAGCGGCGTGGGCAAGGTGGGGACGCGGAGGTGGGCGGCACGGCGCGGTGCCGGCGGCAGTGCGCGGTCCCGTCATGGGGCCGGTGTGTTGCGCGTGCGCGAGCGAAAGCGAGCACGGGTGGGGGACGGCAGGGAGGTGCGTCGGCTTCCTTTTTAAATGAGGTGAGGTGGTTCGCGCGGCGGAAAAATATCTCGGCCGGCGCTGTGTGCGACGACCCTGATTTATGGCGAGGTGGAGCCTACCAACAGATGAATCACAACCTATATACCACGTACTCAAGTTTAACCAGGAGACTAACACTTACCTTATTGGAGCGGCAAAGCCACGAAGGAACGCACACCTTTAAGTGGCTAGTCCAGCACTAACCTTACCACAACTTATCTACCTTGCTCATGGGTGAATGGCAAAAGGGGGGGGTCCTATTTATAGATCAAGGGGGATGGTGCTGCCAGTGAAGATAAAGAAAGCACCGGAGAAGGAAAACAGAGGGGAAAGGGAAATGGAATTCCTCAAGGACTTATGCGCAATTTCAGGAAACTGCAGGGGCTCATCTGTAAGGCGAAATTTCCCATCAATCCAAAACTCAAATGAAGAAATGCCCAAAACGAAAGTTGAAGAGTTTTTCGAACTCTACAACATTGCTTTAGGGCTCAAATTCAAAAACTCAAAACTTATGTTTTTACACATGAATTTTTGGAACAAAAGTTGGATTTGAATTGCTTTTGTCCTAAAGAGTAAAACTTTATAAAATTCAGGATCTAAATGCAAGCATTTATGACACGTCATGATGACGGGATAGACTCATCATAAATGTTGGATAGACATGTCATTATGACGGGATAGACTTGTCATAATGGTTGGATAGACATGTCATTATGACTCGTATTTTTACACTTTAGTCCTGAGTAAATATAAAAGTTACTTTTTGTAAATCAATATTTGCATAAGAGGACTTGTACTTTTATAAAATTACGCAAACACCCTTACTTTGCATTTCTTTCAATAGTGATGAAAACTGGGATGTTACAGGGACCTCCTCCAAAGGATCATCATCTAAGATAAGACAAACCACCACACAAGATATTATTACGCATACTGCGGCCCGAACTTGTCTAAAGTTTTGTGTTCCTTGCACCTTCGAGTTCATGATCTCGACGATACCCCACCTACAATCTACCACCTTGGAGATATCCCTCGGTGGGCTCCAGGTTAAACACCGACAGCTGGCGCGCCAGGTAAGAGTGATCATCGACGATCCCTAGGAGAACTCGAGGGTATCGTTCAACTTCACCAGCGTCGTGCTTGATGAGGGCACAACGTTCACCTTCGGCTCGTGATCATCAGCGAGGCAATGGCAGAAATCAAAATCTATCTCCGATTCATCTACTATGGCGGCGGCGACGCGATCTTCGGAGAAAAACATGCATCCCCTTCGAATAAATCGCCAAAAGTTGATGTATCTGTCTACAATATCAATTGCGCAAGCATGTATGGAAGATTTTTTTTTCTCCCATTTTTCTTCTATGTCAGATCCGATATGATCATTTGTATATTTTATTCTTGGCAAGAATTATTCTAATCGATCTTTCTTCTAATTGTGCATGACGGATACGACCCATGCAATTTTCATTGCTGTATGCCCACATGCATGAAGAGGCCGGAGAAGTGCGCAAGCGCGGACTGCCCTCTGATCAAGCGTCGCTTATGCCATCAGTTAAGACCACCACAACTTATATCGATCGATGCGCCGCCGACGATCTCGACTACTCGGACTCCGACCGCAGCTCGTGCTGCAATATCGACATGCCGCAACTACTTCAATTTTGCGAGTACGTTCGTTGATCCACCGACGCTATTTCGACTACTCATCTCGACTACAAAACTAGTCGGGAGCGGACATCACACCGTCAACAACTAGCCGGAATCGACTTCGACTAATCGGCTTCATCAACAATCGCCTGCGAATCAAGCTAAGTCATTTTTCAATAAATAGCTATCAATTAAACACTCCCAAACTCCGTGGCTATATTCTTTAGTCTCTACGACTATTTTCGACCATGTCGACCATGCTTCCGACTGCATAGCTGGTCTGCCCACTACAAAAGCAGTTGGGCCGCCCCATACTTGGTGCGCTGCGTGCGCGCAATCTATTTTCTCACTATGGCTCACTACAAAACAGTCTGGGAGGGTCACTTTCAAGTCCTTGCCTAGCCCTATGTTCCTCTAGGAATTCCCGAGTTAACTTGTGCGGCTCAAGTCCCAAACCGTAAAACCTTGACTCATCCTGCGTGCTAGCTACATGTAAATCTCGGTCTGTCCAAGCATTGTAGCCGTGGCAAGCCGCTTTCTCCGTGAGCACTGGTTAGCAGCGACTATAGGCAACGGCCGCACGAAGTCCTACTTGGTGTTTTGCTAAAGGAAAGGGGATTTACACACATGTGAACCTTGCACCCTTCAAACGAGTTTGATACATTTACTGCATAATATTTGTCATATCTTTTTACAGTTCAAGATTCAGCAACAACTCGACCGACCCCGAGACTCACGGGCTGGTGCCGCCGACTACTCAGCATATCTTCGGTGGCTCGTCTGGCTCCCATGCTCAGAGGCTGGGCGCAGCAAGGCACTTGGCGTACCTTCGGCGGCTCGTCTGTCTCCCATGCTCAGGGGCTGGGCGCAAGAAAGCACTAGGCGTACTCTCAGCGACTCGTCTAGCTCTCATGCTCAGAGCTGAGGGTAGGAGGAGTTTTTTTCGAGATAAGGTTTGATTTGAGCGGTAATTTAGGACTCTTTTGGAGAAGTTATTTGTTTAAACTATTTTTTTGGATTTTATTTTGAAAAAAAATTTAAATTTCTAAACCAATTTGTCCATCTTAACCATCAAGTCAAATTCTTAAATGCATGCCACGAGTTTTTGGAACTTTTTTTTCAAATCTTGGGATTTGGACTCAAAGCTCGGGGGCTGCGGGACACGTGTCATCATCGACTTGTTTTTCAAATATGTTGGAAGATAAGAAGAGAAGATTCAAGACCAATTTGACTCTCAGCATGATTTTTCGATTTAACCTAAGGCTCAGGGGCTACTTCATATGGAGTGCGAGTTTAATCGCATCCTATATAAAAGAAGATTTGAAAACTATTTGGTCATGAGCACCTCATAGCCTCGATGCAGCTAAGGAAACACTCGGAAATTACCTTCAAAACGGACTTCGGAAGAACCCAAAGACATCTTTTGAAGTATTCGGGAGCCTGCAGTACTCGACTACGAAGAGCTCGGGGGCTTGTCAGACCCGGGGCCACGGGACTGCGCACATGGCGTACATATTCTAGGATAAGGGATGGGACATGGTCATACCCTACACCAGTTGTAACTACATAAGTAGAACTAGTCGGAATATAAAGATAGTACTCGGGTAGAACTCCTAAGTTTGTATTTGGCTAGAAATTCCAATTAACCCTTCCCCCGAGATTATATAAGGACGGACAGGGATCTCTTCAAAGAATCATAGAGGATGTTGCATGCCGTAGACCGAATCTGTCTACGTATTCCTTACGCTTTCGAATTCCTAACCTCGGCGCCACCCATCTGCCGTCTTTCACTTGGAAGGTATCTTTCGGTGAACTTGGAGGTTGAACACCCGCATGTATAGCACTTGTTCTGCAAATCTACACGTCATTGTTACAGGAGTATGTATCTAGGAGTATTGCTCTACAGTGCCTCTCTGTTTTACATTGCTAAATAAGCGGAGAGGTGAAAGTTCGATCAACCCTCAACTCTCGCCGCCATAATCCTCAAAAACTCTCGTCGCCGTCAATGGGGACGAGCGGCAGCTCCACCTCGTGCGCCCACTCGACGCACCTGGTCTCGAAGTGGCGGCTCCTGGACTCGTTGGGCAGGTAGCTCACCCACACCTTGAGCCCGAGGCGCCACCGCAGCGTCCTGCCTTCCTGCTCCCTCCCCACCCTCCACGTCATCTCCTCCGGCAGCTCGTCACCGGCCACCACCAGCCCCCGCATCTTGCTGAACGCCCGCCCGGGCCCGCCGTACCGCCGCCGCATGCCGTTCCGCGGGTCGCCTGCCCCGGTGCCGGCGACGCCCGGGCGCCACGCCGACACCTCCGTCCCGGAGACCGGGTCGCACAGCACGCCCTCGAACACGCCGGCGCTGCCCTCGGCCTCCTGCTCCCACCGCCAGCTCCGGGTGCGCGCCCGCGCCGACGACCGTATCTTGGCCTTCACCCTCGGCGACGCGACACCGCCGTTGATGTTGCCGTTGGCGAGTTTGGTGGGGCCGGAGAAGGCGCCCTTGACCGTGCGCGTCATCTCGACGTCGCGTTCTGGGTTCCCGGTCGAGCGGCCGAGGCTCGGGCCGGTGGCGTAGGACGCGCCGAACCGCGGGCCGACCCAGATCCGGATGCGGGACGGGAAATGGCGCTCGCCGTCCATGATGTCGGCGCCGCCGCAGGCATCTTCGTCGTCATCGGCGCCGCCCGCGTCGTCGTCCTTCCGGAACGCGAGCCGCGCGACGCGCACCCGGACGTTGTCGACGCGCACGGAGACGGTGAGGAACCTCCTGTCGCGCACCCGCACCGCGTACTCCAGCTGCGCCACGGCCTCCAGCTGCTGGTGCACCAGGCCGTAGCGCAGCGCCGGCTCCTCGGGCACCTCGTGCGGCGACGCCGCGATGGACGCGGACGCGGGGCCCGTGACGCGCGGCATCGCCAGCACGGGTGCGTAGCCTTTGAGGATCCAGAGCCCGTGCACCTCGGCGGCGTACGACAGGCACGCGGCGGGGAGCGCGCGACGGTGGCGCGGCTCCTGCTGCGGCGCCGGCTTGGCCGCGGCCGACCCGGCGGCCTGAATCTCCCGCAGCAGGCACCACTTAGCGAGCATGTACCCGAGCGAGCGCATGAACCGCTCCTCGACGTCCGGTCCGACGGCGCGCAGGAACGCGCCGAGCGCCGGCGGGCACTCGCCGAGCGCGCGCTCGATCCCAGCGCCGAGGTCTCGGAAGAAGAGGTAGCCTGCGTCCGCGGGGGCGTCGAGCGCGCACAACCAGAAGAGCCGCAGCAGGAGGGCCAGCGAGAAGAAGGCCGCGGCGGGCGCGGAAGAGGCGTCGGTGCCGCCCGCCCCGACAGCGGCGGAGACAACGTCCGCGTCCAGCCAGGCCTCGGACAACGCGTCCCCGGCGCCACCGACGGCGCTCGTCGCGCCCAGGCAGGGAACGTACGGCGAGAGCGCGAGCACCTCGTTGAGCAGCTGGACCAGCAGCCGCAGCCGAAGCGGGACCGGCGACGCCGCCGCGAAGGCGTCGGACGCCCACAGCGCGCGCGCCTCGCCGCCGGCGACGCTGACGGCGAGGGAGAAAGCGACGAGCCTCGCGGGCTCGCCGCCGCCGGCGGAAGATGGAGACGCGGAGGCAGTGGCAGCAGCGTGCACCTGCAGGACGATGGAGTCGCCGTCGGGCGAGGCGGCGAGCGGGAGCAACCAGGGCCGCGGCGGCGAGTCGGGCGCCGCCGCAGAGGGAAGCGGCGCCACGGAGGCCAGCCACGGCCACACGTCGTCCATGGGCTGCGGGCACGTCGTTGCGGTGGCGGCTGGCGAGGGCGAGGGGCGTGGCGAGTGACCCGTGTAGTTGGTGGGGCTTATGGCGCGGAAGCGGAAATGAGGTTTGGATTTGTGGAGGCGTGGTGGCCACAGAGCAGCGGGCGGCTAGGAGCGGCGCGTCGTCAACGTCTAACCCAAGCGCGGGGCTACTCCGGAGTCCAGAGGCTTTGCAATCGCATGCTACGGACCCGACCTTGCTTGGAGCTAGTTTCTGTTTGTTGCTGCAGCAATGGTGACACGAGCTGATACTATACAACTGGCGGGGCAACAGCTATAGACAGGGGCGGAGCCAGAATGGCTTTGCAAGCCGGGTTAAAATAAGTGAGCAAGTGTTATGTTGATAAAAATGGTCGGATGCTAATATTTTTGCCTACATATTACATAATGTACAAGGGAACATCTAGGCTGGACCCGTGCTGCAGCACGCCCAACATGGACCCTAGCTTGGCCATAGGTATAGATGGCCACATGAGCCAGGCCTGATGGACCGCACTAGACACGACTCTAAAAAAATATTAACCCAACAGGGTACGGTGGGCTTAGTGCCCGGGCCGGCCCGGCACGATCATCGTGTCATATCTAGGCCGGAACCCTAGCATGTAGTGCCGGCTCGAGCACGACATGACTATTGGGCTGACATGATTTGGCCCACTAATGGCCTATATATCTCGTATAAATACTTTCATCTTTAAACCCTAATCTCCATCCTCTCCCTCTAACCAGCCGCCACCCCTCCCCCTCTATGTTCTCTCTCGCGTCTTCCCGCGACCCCAACGTCCCTCTGCCCTCGCGGCCTTGCCGTCCTGGTTCCCGCCGTTGCAGCCTCCCCGCCCCTCGCCATCCCAGCTCCCACCGCCGCGGCCTCCCACGCCTCTTTCCGCCGTGAACTCGACGACGATGGTGATGGAGGCTGCCGGGCTCGGGCCGGCATTGTCACACCGGGCTGCTAGTGCCAGCGGCCCGGCACGGCACAACTAAACTCTACTCGTGTCGTGCCTGCACCGAGGAGCCGAACGGTATCGTATCATGCCAGAACCGTGTCATGCCCAGGTCGTGCTCGTGCCACGCCGTGCGGTCCATTTTGGCCTTCTATAGCAACAGTGTACCTTGCCTACCTGCTCCGATCTCCAGTAAAAAAAAGTCACATGCTCGTTGTGAAACAGATAGATAGATGCAGGTGCGTGCGTATGTGTCATACGTGCAAGTCACGATGTAACAAACCTGACCGAGATTTGTGGTGGACTGCATCCTTCTAGATTTAGGCTGTTGCTATCCTTGTAATCAAGGATGCTCTCTCAACAAATCTCATCAAGGATGCTGGCTCAACAAATCTCGGATCACGATTGTATGCCACGGCAGAGGCTCTTTCTACCTATATTAACACATGCGGCCTCCACGGAAGTGAATACACTTCCCACAAACTTTCACATGGTATCAGAGCCAACCTCTATCCACTACCAAGAATAATCGCCATGACGACGAACCTCATCGCGGGTGGTCTCCTGTCCTCGGCACTAGGCCATCCCGTGACGGAGAAATTGACCAAGACCAACTACACCCTATGGAAGCTGCAGGTATTGCCTGCCATCCGCGGCGCCTAGCTTACTGGGCTGATCGATGGATCCAAAGCTGCCCCGGCCATGGAGATCGAGGGCACCGACAAGGTCAAGGAGCCAAATCCGGCTTATGCAACCTGGCTGGCGCAAGACTAGCAAGTTTTCGGCTACATTGTCAACTCGCTCTCCAAGGAGATGATGAAGCAGGTCTCTCACTGCGACACCTCGGCGTCTCTCTGGAAGGCGCTGGAGGAACTCTGTGCGTCACAAACCAGGGCGCGCGCAGTGAACACGCGTATTGCCCTGGCTACCATGAAGAAGGGGGCCATGAGCATCAACGAATACGTCGGTATGATGAAAGCGTATGCTGATGAATTAGCAGCTGCAAGCAAAGCACTTGATGATGAAGAACTCATCTCCTTCATCATCACCGGCCTCGGTCTCGACTATAATCCAGTCATCTCCGCCGCTCTTGGACGTGTTGATCCGATCAGCGTCACTGAGCGTGGCCTCACGGGGTCGTGGAGGCGGGCGCATGTTCCATGGTCACGGTGCACGTGGCCGTGGCAACGGTGGGCGTGGACGCGGGAACTTCAACAACAACTCCAGCTCCGGCAAGCAGAAGGTCCAGTGTCAGATCTGCAAGAAGGTGGCGTCCACACAGCATCCGAATGCTAGTACCGTTTTGATGAGAACTTTGTCCCTGAAGACAAGAGCACCAACGTCGCCAATTATGGTAAGTATAGTGTAGATTCAAACTGGTACACAGATACTGGTGCCTCGGATCATGTCACAGGCGAGATGGACAAGATAGTGATCCGTGACCGCTATCATGCTGGTGATCAAGTCCACACGGCAAATGGATCAGGTATGGACATTGAACACATTGGTCATGTCATCTGTCATGCGCCTGGAAGAAAAATTCATCTTAAAAATGTGCTACATGTTCCTAGTGCTGCTAAAAACCTTGTATCTGTCCATAAACTAGCTGCGGATAACAATGCTTACCTTGAGTTCCATCCAAATTTCTTTCTTATTAAGGATCGCATCACGAAGAAAATCCTGCTGGAAGGAACGTGTAGAGGAGGACTCTACCCTATGCCTGCTGCTGCCTTCAAGAATAAACAAGCTTTTGCTGCATCCAGTAGTTTGCCGTCCCTAGAGATGTGGCACAGCCGCCTAGGCCATCCTTCTTTTGATGTCGTTCAGCAAGTACTCAGTAGCAATAAATTACCTTGTTCCTCGTACTCGAGAGAAAACATAGTTTGTGATTCTTTTCAAATGGCCAAGAGCCATCAATTGCCCTATCAAAGATCGTTGAGTAAATCTATGTCTCCGTTAGAACTTGTTCATTCGGATGTATGGGGGCATGCCATTTATTCTTTTGGGAATTATAAGTATTATGTGAGTTTCATTGATGACTATAGCAAATTCACCTGGATTTATCTTCTTAAACACGAGTCTGAGGTGTTTGATAAATTTCATGAGTTTCAACAACTTGCTGAACGGCAACTCAACAACAAAATCCTAGCCATCCAATCTGATCGGGGAGGAGAGTATGAGCGCCTAAATTCCTTTTTTAGCAAGATTGGCATAGCTCATCATGTCTCTTGCCCTCACACTCATCAGCAGAATGGATCCGCTGAACGCAAACATCAACACATAGTCGAAGTTGGCCTCTCCTTAATGGCGCAAGCTTCCATGCCATTAAAATTTTGGGACCAAGCTTTCTTAGCAGCTACCTATTTGATAAATAGGATTCCAAGTCGTGTGATTAAAAATATGACGCCTCTAAACAAACTTTTCCAGCAACAAGTTGATTATACCTCGCTCCGCACGTTTGGTTGCGCATGTTGGCCAAATCTTCGTCCCTATAATACCCATAAACTTGCTTTCCGTTCGAAGCAATGTGTTTTTCTTGGGTATAATCTTCATAAAGGCTTCAAGTGCCTTGATATACCCACTGGTCGCATATATATATCTCGAGATGTCATCTTTGATGAGCATGTTTTCCCGTTCTCCAAGCTTCATTCTAATGCTGGCGCCCGATTTACTAGTGAATCCCTGCTTATTCCTTCTTCCAGGGGTATGTCCATGCATGATCATGAGCCTGATGTCCTATCTGCAGGTGCTACTAATGCTGATCAAATGTTTCAGGAAAAATCTGCCGAAACTCCTACCGAAAATGGCGGTATTTCATATGTCCTACCCGGAGTTGATGCGGCCAGTCTGCCACTCGGAGGGTCCGGCGTATCGTCCTTCAAGTCTGCGCCAGCCGCTGCGCCATCAACGTGTGGCGAGAGTGACGTCCGGCCGCCACCTATGACGTCTTCAACTACAGCACCCGCCTCTGCGCGCCAACACTTGGGGGCGTGTCTCCGGATCCACCGGCGCCCGACTCTATCGCGCATGGGGGGGCAACGGTGTCGGGATCTTCTGAGAATCCCGTCTCTCCATCGCGCGCCACACACGGAGTCTCCGGATCCGGTGTGCCGTCCGATACAGGTGGATCGTGTGGCAGAACCAACCTGAATTATACCGGCTCAAGTACGCGAGTCCACTTCCGAGGGCTCCAACGTCCTTCAAACGGTATAATCCCTTGGCCTGTCGGGTAACGTCCCGATAAACCACCGATACACAGGATCAATAAGGTTACCTCACACGAAGGTGAGTCCAGAGATACAGTCACCATCATATTTTACATCGAAGAGAATTACATTACAAGAGTTTCCAAGAGAAGTATGAAGTTTCAAATCTAGAGAAAAGATTACAAACCATTAAAGCTATGGTTTTTAGCAGCGGAAAACATACGCAACGATTACAACACGTCGTTAAGACGGATGTCATGCTAAGCCCAGGCACGACATCACTCGGTATCACCAAAGTTGGTCGGGGACGGATCCCATTCCACGGACCAACCTTCTGTAAGCGCACAGGGCCATGACAGGGAAAGAGTAGGGTCTTCAAAGGCTTTACCTGAAAAATATAAAACTAGCAAGGCTGAGTATACTAATACTCAGCAAGGCTTACCCGAGATTGGGTATACTTTAGCCCATAACTAGACTACCATGAAGGCATTGTGAGGGCTCTGGGTTTATTTTCAGCTGAAAAGCAACAAAGAGTATGAACTACTTTCAAGTTTTAGCTTTCATCTTCTAGTTGAGTATTTATTCTAGATTAGCACCTACACTAAGCAAGCAAGGTAGTGATTATCATCCATCAAGATTATCCATCATTAGTTCCACTTCTTACTCAATGTGGTAAAAGGGATAAGCAGTCTCAATCCTCGTGAGAGGCGGACGATTCGAATCGAATTTAACCTTGCAAGGTAAACCTAACACACACGCATGGAACACCAACAGGGCATTCCGAAGCAACCGTTTCCCTCATATTCCGGGTTATGGATCAGGGCCACCACAAGCGACTGCAGGACCGTACGCACACCCTATATGTGCAGGACATACGTCTGTAGCGCGACTACAAAACCCGTATTCCTGTCTGCCATGCAGAACGTACTCCCACACGTCGGTGCGTGTAAACATAAAATAAAAGTCGAGTGGTGGAGACAAGTCCATTTGCCGGGCCATTCGGGTACTAGGCTTACCGCTTACCATATTTCGCGGTATGTGGCTAGTACTTTCAAAAACTTAGCCACCACTACCACATGGATCGACCTTATCAACTTTTAACAAAACAGACAGGGTAAAACTTCAGGTCATGATGCAGCACATGACCCTGTCCGTCATCCTTATAGTGATTGCAGAAATGTAAACACGCAACTCCTATATCGCGCGAGTGACAGGAAATCACTCGACTTCTACCGGTCCTATTAGCGGAGCAACTATCCGATAAGGACTCGGAAGCATTACATTGGATTCCTAGGATTCATGCATCTAGGGTTTCACTTCAATTCCTAGACTTAATGCAAAATATAATATAGATAGACATAGATTGCAGTGTAAATAAAGTAGTGAGATATGTCCGGGGCTTGCCTTTACTGGTGGGTCTGAAGTTAGAAATGTCAATATCTTCCGAACTTTGGTTCGGGGCTTCAGTTAATCCCTTGGTGACGTTCATTTGGTCTTCAGGAACATCCTCCGTAGACTCCGAGGAGATTTCGCAGGTACCGTTGCCGAAAGTAATCGTATCTACATGTAATGCAACATCACATTCAAGTGTGCACACAAAACTATTTTACTTCACAACAAAGCTGCAATTCAACACTCATTTAACACACTATTCACATAACAACTAAAAAGATTTGAAACTAAACTTAAACAGAGCTTTAGGAGGACAACTAATTAGAATCGGCTATTCGTTGAAGATTACAACAGAGCCGATTGGAAATAACAGAGGTTTAGCTGATTGATGAGTGCGTCGGTTTCCTAGGTGATCGATGAAATCATCGATTACCTTGGCAGAAGGATGATTCCTAAAGTAGTTGTCTTAACTGAGATGTGCTTAGGTGTTATCTAGGTAACTAAGTGTGGTTGTATCGACTCGATTACGTCAGCACAACTATTGAGTGACGTACAGCCGATGGGGTATGGTTAAGGGTATAGAACCGATAGATATGTAGCCGATTTCTCAGTTGATAAATCGACTGATAGAAGTGTATAGATAAGGGTGGGAAAACTAAGGATCGATCGGCCGTGTTTGACCGATACGGAAAACGACTAGAATCGGCTTGGATCGGCCGATAGCAAGAACCCTAAGATTGTGGGTGTCTTTTCGATACATCGTCTCTGTGCAGTCGATGTAGGACAGAACAAAAGAATTGTATCGGCAATAGCCGATACTAGAAAGATAACCATCGTATCAGTTAACCAGCCGATGGTAGAAGCATACCAAAAGAAATGCATCGGCTGATAACTGTTACACAGAAGTATTCTAAACTCAAAGGAAACGGATGTTTAGCGGTTGGGTTGATAACCTGACACTGAAGCATAGCTGTCGAGACGTATTAGCTAAGCAGCAGATACACATGGACTAACAGGAATCCTTATACGAAAAAGGGTCTTAAGAAGGTTGCAATCAAGACGAGAACAATGTCTTGATGGCAGGGATATGAGCGTTTGTGTGATGTATTAACTAATTACCACACTTTTCCACTTGAAACATACGTCCCATGATTTATCTTTCAGCTAAAACACATGCATTCATTCCCTAACATTTAACCTAGACCACAGATCAAGATTTTCAATTCAAGAGCATAACACAAACTTGTAAATGTTCCCTGATTTGAAATAAAGAAAGTTTTGAAAATTTTACAAAGGACACCCTAGAACTTTCTAAAACATAGCAATCAAGTCCCTGGTCCGGGAAAACAGTTAATAGGAAGTTAACGACAATACTCCGGCAAAGGAATCGCCGGCATTAGAAAGGTTCAGCAGGTCAGGGCAAACCTTGGTTATGGAGAAGAACAGACAGAAGGTGATTTTCCGTGGCGAACAGGATTGGCGCGGAGAAAAGTTCGACGGTGACGAGATTCCGTGGTTGATGAAGAAGTTTGCCGGTCATGCGTTGCACGTCAAACTCGCATCACGTTGCTCTCGCCTCGACTTCCGTATAGATGAAGGGAGCTCGTCGTGCCTGGCTGCACCGCATCTCTTCCGAGCTCGTCACGCCCGACCACTATCTTCGCTCCGTAACTCCTCCTTTCGACTCGCCGCGCCATAAACGCCTCTCCGCTTCCACGAGGTTCGAGGAAGCTCATCGTGCGTGGCTCCTCTGAGCTCACCGCAACCGGTCGCCACCTCCACGCATCATCGCCCTGCACGTCGTCGCCCTGCATGATTATTCTTCTTCCTCCTATTGCCAAGCCCGCACTCGCCTCGGCCTTGCCACGCCGCCGGTCCCTCCGCGACCGTCCTAGCCAAGGTACTGCCGTGCGCGACCTCGTCGCCCTTCGTGTGGGTCTATCCCGATCCGCCACGCCTCACTTCCGCCCGCGCACGTCCGAACCGCGCGAGTCCTTGGCCCGTATCGCGCTGCTGCTCACGCGTCTGAAAACGCCCTGCATGCCACTGCTCACTCTGGACCGTAAACGCACGCCTGTACTGGTCCAACGCCTTGGCTCCGTTCCACTTGCCGCTCAACACCTGCCCACACCGCCAACTCCCGCGCGCCACCGCGCGCATGCTCGCGCCACACGCTCGGCTTACGCGCATTGCTCCGCGCCAGTACTCCAGCCCCCGCGCGCGCTCACGCCCCACGCTGCCTACGCCACCGCCGCGCGCGCCTACTGTCGCTCGCTCTCGTGCCGGACCCAACACCTGCCGCGCCACCACTCGCTCGGTGCCGCTCGTGCGCTGCCGCCAGTTCCTGTGATGCCCGTGCGCCTCCACACCTCCACCTCGCGCAGCGCCCGCTCGTCGGCTCGCCCGCTCTGCCTGCTGCCGCGCGCCGCACGAGCCCAGCCCGCATCGCCCAGCGCCCGCGCGCGCGCCTGCTGGCTCGCTCCCGCCCGGGCCTGCGCCACCTGGGCCCACTCGCCGCCCCTGTGCGCCTGCTGCGCATCGCCGCCTGGAGCCTCAGCCGCTTCAGCTTCCGCCCGGTGGCCGTGCCGAGCCGCTGCGCTTGCGCCGCCCACGCGCTAGCGCCTGCTAGCGCCGCGAGCGCCTGTGCCGCGCCTGATCCGGCCCCGCGCGCCTGGGCCCGCCGCGCGCGCCCGCCAGCGCCCCGCCTGGGCCCGCAGCTCGCGCCGCTCCTCTCCGCTCGGCCGCAACGCCCGCGCGTAGCCGCCGCTCGGGGCCCAAGCCGGGCCGCAGCTCCTTCCGCGACCGGCCGCCAGAGCCGCGCGCGCTCGCGCGCGTCTGCGCCAAGCCACGCCGCCGGCCGCGCGGCGCCCCGCGTGGGGCCGCCCACGCGCCTCCGCCGCCGCGCTTGGGCTGCCGCCTGCCCCGTGCCGGCCCAAACGCCTTGCACCAGTGGATGGAAGAGAGGGGGAGGGGAAAAAGAAGTTGGCTAGAGCTGCTGCCGGTGGGGAGGGGATAAGGGCGCCAGAGAGAAAAGAACAGAGGAGAAGGATGAGCAGGTTTTCCCCAAGGACCTATGTGTAAATATAGAAAACTATAGGGGCCTGTCTGTAAAACAAAATTTCCCATTGATTTAAAACTCAAATGAAGAAATGCCCAAAACGAAAGTTGGAGAGTTTTTCAAGCTCTACAACCTTGCTTTAGGGCCCAAATTCAAAAACTCAAAATTTACATTTTTACACGTGAATCTTTGAACAAAAGTCGGATTGTATAGCTTTTGTCCTAAAGAATGAAACTTTATAAAATTCAGGACCTAAATGCAAGCATTTATGACATGTCATGATGACGGGATAGAATCGTCATAATAAGTGGATAGACATGTCATGATGACTTGCACTTTTACACTTTAGTCCTGAGTAATTTTGAAAGTTACTTTTGTAATTCAAATACTTGCATAAAAGGACTTATACTTTTATAAAATTACATAAACACCCTTATTTTTACCAATTTACCCAAAATTTTTACACACTTCAACATACACATTTCCAATAAAACTTTTTGAGTAAATATATATTTTTACAAAACGTAAAGTAAGAAAAACATATTTGCAAAACAACCCTTTACTTATTTTTAAAATTACCTTAATCCAATACATTTTACAAAAACAACCCTAGGTTTTTTCTGTAATTACAAAAATACCCTTTTTACTTGCACTTTAAATTTTCAAAGCTTCACACAAACACACATAAGTTTTATACAAACAAACACATATTTCACACTAACAAAATATATGCCCAACATCACAGGTACACAAACTGTCACAGATCGGATGCGGCTGCTGATCCTAAGGCCACGCGTGCACCTGGAGTGAATGATGTTGCACGTGGTGCTGAAGTTCCTGCTGTCTTGCGACCACGAACGCGTCTGCAAGCAGGTATTCGGCAACCCAAACAATTTAAAGATGGCACGGTAAGGTATGGCCTTCTCACCACTACAGGTGAGCCTAACAATCTAGATGAAGCTTTGGGGAATCAAAATTGGAAGAGAGCAATGGATGAAGAATTCATGGCATTGCAAAGCAACAAGACTTGGCGGCTTGTTCCACAGGCTCCAGGACGAAATGTAATTGACTGCAAGTGGGTCTATAAAATCAAGAAAAATGCCGATGGCTCTATAGAGCGCTACAAAGCTCGTCTAGTCGCCAAAGGCTTCAAGCAGAGGTATGGTCTTGACTATGAAGATACATTTAGTCCAGTTGTTAAATCTGCAACCATTCGACTTGTGCTATCTGTTGCTGTGTCTCGTGGTTGGAGTTTAAGGTAGTTGGATGTGAAGAATGTGTTTCTTCATGGCATTCTAGAGGAAGAAGTTTATATGCGACAGCCTCCTGGGTATGGAGATAAGAATCTCCCTCACTATGTGTGTAAGCTAGAGAAGGCATTGTATGGGCTAAAACAGGCACCCCGTGCCTGGTATTCTCGGGTGAGTGTGAAGCTTCAACAACTCGGTTTTAAGTCATCTAAAGGTGATACATCACTCTTTATATTTAAGAAGGCAGAACTGACCATGTATGTTCTTGTCTATGTTGATGACATCATAGTCGCTAGCTCTGCTCCAGAGGGGACAGCAAGGCTACTTCAGGCGCTCAGGTCTGAGTTTGCATTAAAAGACTTGGGTGAGCTTCATTATTTCCTTGGTATTGAGGTATCACATATGAAAGATGGCATTCTTTTGTCACAAGGAAAATACAGTAATGATATACTTAGAAGGACAGGGATGTTGAATTGCAAACCGTGCAGTACTCCTATGACAACTACAGAAAGGCTATCAGCTTATGCAGGGACTCCCCTTAGTGGTGATGATGTAACCAGGCATAGGAGTGTGGTAGGAGCATTGCAGTATCTCACTCTTACAAGACCAGATATTTCATTTGCTGTTAACAAAATTTGTCAGTTCCTTCATGCACCCACTACTGATCATTGGACTGCAGTCAAAAGAATACTGAGATATATCAACACACTTTGCATATGGGCTTGAAAATCACTAAGTCCATGTCGACTCTTGTTAGTGGTTTCTCTGATGCAGATTGGGCAGGATGCATTGATGACAGACGGTCCACAGGTGGTTTTGCTATCTATCTTGGAAGGAACTTGGTCTCATGGAGTGCACGGAAACAACCTACAGTGGCTAGATCCAGCACTAAAGCTGAGTACAAGGCAATGGCTAATGCTACTGCCGAGATCATCTGGATTCAGTCCTTGTTACAAGAACTTGGCATACGATCTCCACCAGCTGCAGTATTATGGTGTGACAATCTTGGAGCGACTTACTTATCAGCTAACCCTATTTTTCATGCAAGGACGAAGCATATAGAGATAGATTATCACTTTGTTAGAGAAAGAGTAGCAGACAAGAAGCTTCACATCAAATTTATTAGCACCGGTGATCAGATAGCTGATGGACTCACCAAGCCATTGGTGGCCTGGAAGCATTATGAATATGTGAACAATCTCAACCTCAGAAATCCCGGTTAAGATTGAGGAAGGGTGTGAAACAAATAGATAGATGCAGGTGCGTGCGTGTGTGTCATACGTGCAAGTCACGATGTAATAAACCTGACCGAGATTTGTGGTGGACTGCATCCTTCTAGATTTAGGCTGTTGCTATCCCTGTAATCAAGGATGCTCTCTCAACAAATCTCGGATCACGATTGTATGCCACGGCAGAGGCTCTTTCTGCCTATATTAACACACGCGGCCTCCACGGAGGTGAATACGCTTCTCACAAACTTTCACACTCGTGACTATATATATATAGGCATATGCGAGTATATGAGTGCAAGCTTTGGCCAGCCTTAGCACAGCAATGATGAAGCCACCACCCTCACTAGCCACCTTGGTACCGACACACTTATCTATATTTGTATATATTTTTTAAAGTATGTTTTTAATATATAATAATTAATTTCAACTATTGGAAATAAAACAAGTAATTATTTTTTACGAATAAAAAGATTAAACATGATGAATAAATAATAGTGTGCTATGAATAAAAATATTAGAGATCACGAACATTTATTTGTATAGGATAAATAATAAAAACTAAATATTGCGAACAAGTAGTGTCAGTGATCATGCCTCCCACCAGTCCACCCGCGTGCATGCTAGGCAACTTATGCACGAGCGTGACCGTGGATCATGATCCGACGGACCTGCTCACTAACACCACTCTGTGGGCTGGGACAAGTATTACTGGACCTATTTACACTATAATAGACCTAGGCGTATCCGTTCACGTGATGGAAGGTGAGATTGTCACGCGCGTGATATAAAGTTGCGGCGTACCTGACATGCCTCGCTGGATAATAGCATGACTCAACCTGACTCGCAGACTGCAATGGGCGTGGTCTCGGCCCAAGATTTTCGGCCTATTGCATTTATTGGGCTAAGACTTGGGCCCATAAATTCCAAAAAAATACTACAGGCCTGACCTCACCTGTCGCTCGAATTTTCAGCTCGCCATCAAGCTCAGTCCTACATAAAAATGTCAGGTTATTTTGACCTGGCCCAGCACGACCATGATTAGGTCAGTTTCATGTGTGTACCAAGAAATTTTCACTGACACAGGTTCTCACCTTTAAAAAAGGATGAAGACATTTTCGTAGTTCATCTAGCCCACCTTTACTATAGCATGGGCCATCAAAAGCAGCTTAGCTCTACCAAGAAAAAGGATCATGCATCTACATTCTAGATACATATTATATCATCTAGATTCTAAATGTATGTTATATCTAGATGCATAATAAAATCTATATATCTATAAAAATTAAAATAACTAATAATTTAGAAAAAAAAGTATATACACTGGAGGTAAGGACAAAGACAAGACGGTTGAGGTTGATGTATCGGAATGCTCTTCTAACAAAGGACTTTTCTGTTCTTGTTAGACCAGCAGCAGCTTAGGGTCCGTTTGGCTTCGGCAACTAAATTTTAGTCCTATCATTTTGGATGTTTGGAGTATTAAATATAGACTAATTGTAAAACTAATTGCATAAATAGAGACTAATTCATAAGATAAATCTATTAAGCTTAATTAATCCATCATTAGCCCATGTTTACTATAGCACAACATTGCCAAATCATGAACTAATTAGGTTAAATGGATTCGTCACGCGAATTTGCCTACATTTATGCAATTAGTTTTATAATTAACCTATATTTAATACTTTTAATTAATATAAAAATCCGATGCGACAGAGACGCGCGTTAGTTCCTATCGGTTGTCCTAGTGAAACGGAAGAGATTCCTATTCCCTAGTGACATCGAAAGAGGTTCAGACCTTTGTTCTCCAACACGCACGCATGTCCAAACGGCACGTGATGGATTAGAATCTTGCAGGCCAAGGCTGAGCCAAGAGCCCAAGACAACAATCACCTTCAACGAAATCACGGAGAGAAGGGGTCAATCTGATCTTGTGAACCAAGGAAAAGCAAAGTTAACTGGAAGCAGCGACAAAGTCAAGTATATAGAGCCACCAGCAGCATCAGCGACTCTGAAAGGACATTTTGGACACACAAGACAATGACTCCACCAGCTACTGCGAAACGGGGACGCAGGGAACCTGCATGTGCTCCAACCTGCTAGGATTTGCAGCTCAGGAACAAAATGCTGACGTGGAGGGGAGAGGTACTGGATAGAGGAGGAGGTATGTGCTTTGGAAAATGCGCACAGAGAGGGAGCTGCCTTAGGAAAATGTTCTAGACGAGTAAAATAATATTTAGACCAGCGACATCGCTATCCTTCGAAGGTGGCATAACTTAGGCCATCTCGAGCAACATTACCCATCTCCTAACCCATATTGGGGAAAATCCTGTGGGACCCACCATTTATCCCAACTCGGTGTGTCCTCCGTTTCCAGCGGTGTCTCGCTTCGGCCTCCCCATCCGGCTGGCGGCGCTTGCGGCGGTTGGTTCCCGCGCGCGGGTGGGCGGGCGGGCGAAAGAAGGCGGGCCTCCCCATCCGGCTGGCGGCGGCTGGTTCCCACGCGCGGGCGGGCGGGCGGAAGAAGGCGGGCCTCCCCATCCGGCTGGCGTCGTTGGCGGCGGCTGGTTCCCGCGCGCGGGCGGGCGGGCGGAAGAAGGCGGAAGAAGTTGCGGGCGGGCGGAAGAAGGCGGAAGCTCACGAGGCCGCCACGGCCACGCCTCGACGCGGCCACGGCCTGATCTCGACGCCTCGACGTGCCCACGGCCGAAGCTCACGGCCGAAGGTATGTGTCTCTCACCCACATCCATCGTCTTCCCCATCTCCCGGCGCGGCGGCGCGGCGACGCCACCGACCGACCGACGCCGTCTTCCTACTCCCCCCCCCCGACCCTCGCGTCCTGACCGTATCGAAGGAAGTATCATGCCGTGCACTAGCGGCCCCTCTCCGCCGTCCAGTAGCACTCCTTCGCACCTCCTTCCACCGAAGCGAAGCACTCCATCCACTTCGGAGGAATTCATCCTCTCTACTCGTTCCTCATCGTGCTGTCCTCTTCTGGACTAGCGTCAAGCAGAGATCTGCCCGTGCCAGGCCGCGCTGCCCGCCCGCAGGCTGTGTCGCTAGTCCACAAGCCGCATCGCCCGCTTATCCGCCCGCGGAGCAGGTCGCACTGCCTGCCTTGCTGATCCTCTCTCCTCCGCCTGCGAACCCCAGACAACAAAAGGTAAGCAATCCCCTTCGTTGACACCTCTCAATTTTGTGGGATTTGATGTTGAACCCTAAAATTTGGGGGCAAAATCAAGAAGCCCTACATCTAGGAGCATGGCTAGTGCTCGCTTTCACCAGAGAGCATCAATAGGAGGCTAGTAGGATAATATTCACTGATTAACACTACACTTGCATGCCATTTTTACGTGCCCACTCTTTTGGCTGTGCCGTCTTATTTGCGTGTTGTCTCACTCCTTAGTCTCCTTTCCTATAGATATTGTGCTCAAATTATATGATAATGTGCAACTTTGATATGGATACGAGCTATGCATGGATGATGTCAAATAGTGTTTGCATTAGTATGCAAATTGCAATTTAGTCTACCTGCCACCTGGGAGGAATATAGTCCAAGGACTAGCCTTGAGGGCAAAGCGTGCTACAAATCAGAACAGTAGAAACTTTGGGTGCTATTAAATTGTAGTGGAACATTTCCGTGCTATTTTGCTAAAGTTGGGATTTTTGAGGGAAACAAGCCATGGTCACCCAATCGAGCTGAAATTTTGTTCACTGGGTTAAGTGGACAATGTGGCTTCACTCACCAGAAAATTGTTAGTGTTCATTATTGCAAATATAATTCAACTCAGGCTATTTGGTAAATATATGGGATGACCTGTCCAGTTGTCTACTAACTGTGACGGTGGAGCTAAAGATATCATCGGCAGACAATGTGCCTTACCAAAGGATAGCGAACTACCAAGTCATTTTTTTGAATGAAACATTGAAAACCCTTATTCTAAGGTTAGAGAATAGAATGTTGTACTTCCCTGAAAAAGCAAAAACATTGTATTTTAGGCTGCTTACAGCTCAAGTTAGCTGTTAGGGTCCCTGGAGTTGTGAGGTTGCAGAGGGTTTCTTTTTCTTTCTCTCTCTTTTTCTTCTTTTTATTGCAGGAGGTTTTGCCCCCAAATCCATTATGAACCTGATGATGTTACATACTGAACACTAAAAACTAGGGCATTGAGTTAGGATATAGATATAATTTATACATTTATACAGTATGAATCAAAGCAGATGGCCAAAACTGATTTACTACTTCCATTTTTAAATATATGATGCATATGGCAACATAATTGGTTCACACCAATTAGCTTGCCCTAAGTGTCATATGTTTAAAAACGGAGGGAGTAGTAACAAACTGCAGAGGCAGGCTATTAATCTAGTGTTTGTACCCTGCGGAATTCTCAGTAGCCATAAACCACTTGCCCCTGTATGGAATGAAATATACCTTTTGTTACTTTAATGACAAATTGCTTGTGACAATGCTGTGCAGGTCAATGTTTTTGCAGCTAGAGGTAAAATTTACCTTTGTTGCTATTAAGTTATCTGTGAGTTTTGTATGATTCAAGGAGACATAGTCTTCAGCTAGTGGGTGTGCTCGTTGATGGAAGACGGCCAGATTTTAGTTCAGCCAGAAGTAATTAATAACTTGGTTGAGTGCCAATGTTAACTAAATACTTTCTGCAATCGTTGCCATTTCATTATGTGTACTGAAATCTTGACAGTATAGATGCACATCCACTGACTTCATAAAGGAATAATTTTGTACTGAAATCTTGACAGTACAGTCTGAAATGATAGCTCATGTGTACGTTTCGATGGCATGGCTTCGAAAGCTTCGGCGTGAACGCAGGCAAGGGAGTTGCAGCGTGTACGACGACATATTGGTGGCGACCACCATTGCTCGTATCGGCACAGAGGAAGAAGAAAACAAACCTAACCCACGTCGAGGTTCAATTGTAGGACGCCGGACCATTGCACGAGATAGATACAGTGGGTATTGCCGTTTGATGGAGGACTATTTCGTTTCCAACTCGGTCTATGGTGAAAACTTGTTTCGACGCCGGTTAGTGTCCAACTATTTGTTTACCTTCTCTCCATCCTTATCTTATTATGGTTTCATTGTCTTCACAGGTTCCGAATGACAAAGAATATGTTTGAAGATATCAAGGACGCATGTGAGCAAGCAAACGTATACTTTAAATGGAGACAAAATGCTGCGGGAGTTTGGGGCTTGGCTCCAGTACAAAAGGTTACTGCTGCTTTGCGCATGCTTGCATACGGAGGTCCAGCTGATAGCCTAGATGAGTACCTTCGGATGGGAGAAAGCACCATAATTGAGAGTGTCAACCAGTTTACACAGACCATTGTTGATCTATACGGTCCTAGGTACTTAAGGCAGGCAACAAGAGATGAAATACAAATATTATTGCAAGTTGCTGATGCACGTGGATTTCCAGGGATGTTGGGTTCGATTGATTGTATGCATTGGGAGTGGGAAAATTGCCCTACCGCTTGGCATGGTCAATATAGAGGTCACTTTAAAAAACCTACTCTTATTCTCGAGGCAGTTGCTAGCTATGATACATGGATATGGCATGCTTTCTTTGGACTTCCGGGATCATTGAACGACATCAATGTGCTGCATCTTCACCAGTGTTTGACAATCTTGCAGCGGGTAATGCTCCAGAGGTTCAATTCAATGTGAACGGTAGGGAGTATAACATGGGCTACTATCTGGCAGATGGTATATATCCCACATGGGCTACTTTGATCAGTGGTATTCAACAGCCTGGAACTAACAAGCACAAGGAATTTGCGAAAAGGCAAGCTGAATTTCGTAAAGATGTGGAACGGACTTTCGGTATTTTGCAAGGACAATATGGAATCATCAAAGGGCCAGCGAGGCTATGGGATCAGGTTGACCTAAAGTACATTGTTGATTGTATCGTCATACTACACAACATGGGTATCGAGTACGAGAGAGGATTGCCTCAGCTGCAGGCAACGGACTATGAAGGTGCGATGGATCCCAGATTGGGCGATGACAATACAAACGTGCCGGAGCTAGCATTGTTGATGGAGAATCACCGTAGGATCCAGAGCCGACAAGGAAATGAACAATTGAAGCTTGATCTGATCGAGCATATTTGGAGCAAGTATGGAGATGCGGCCAACAATTAGTTTAGCTTACAAATGGATTAATGTATCTATTTTTGTAAAGGATTCCTGTATGGGTTTATGTGTGCTACTCTCTTCACAATTAGTTTAGCTTTCCTTTTAACTGACTAGCCGTTGTTTGTACCAACATGATGTACATGTCTTTCTACTAGTATGATGTACAGGCCTTGCTGATAGTGATAGGTTGTATATTTTCGTGTCTTTGCAAATCTACATGCGTTAAGGTTTACTAAAGAAACCAGTATATTCAAGATTCCTCTTCCACAAGTAGGAAATGATGCCGTGCTGCAGTCAGCATATTCACAAAGAAAGCTAACACTAGCAACGCAAAGAGAGCACGGCAAATTTTATCAAAACATTCTACCAAACCATTCAATTTTCTTTTGAAAGAAAGCATTTGATAAATACTCACCCTCAAAAGAATGGTAAAAACTCGATTAGGCAATGACAGGCAAATGTCAGGTGTGTCTACACACGCTCCAGCAGGAAAGCATCACGAAAACATGATCAAATGGCTGATTTATATAGATAGGATCCAGTTCGGCGATAATTTGGCCTCCCAATATACACACAAGGTCCCCAACATATCCGGTCAAATGATGCTACCGAACTATACATACATATACTCTATTGTCCATGCAATGATGATGCATATACTAAGGAACATCCATATCCACAATTCATCTCCCAATTATCCCGGAGCAATGACGCCATCTTCTAATGGCAGATCAGCAAGTTGTTACAACAGCTGCGGCAGCACCTTGTGCTCGGTGTAAGGCTTGTTTGCTGGTAGCAAGAGCTGCCTTCTCCAACAGCTTATGGGTTTCTCCGCTTATCCTACACATAAATTTCAGTAAATGGTAAGAACTTGTGGTATACTCCAACAGAAAAGGCATTTCTACTGCCTGGACCTATACAACATATGGAGCAAGAACAAGCAGACTGCCACATTCAACTATTCATGGAACAAAGAAATTTCAGGTGCAGAATTTTGAGGAACATTCAAGGATCTATGTAGCAGAAAATCAGGAAACAGCCAAGCAATAGGGAGTATAAGAAGGAAAGCTGAAAATAAGTATGTTCAGGTTCAGAGAGTCAATTTTGTGTGTAAGTTTAGAACCTCAAGTTTCTGACATCTTGAACCCTCTGCTGCTAGTTGATTTTGAACTGATTCAAGTTCCTTTAAAAGGGGAAAGAAAAATCAGAGATTGTCAAAGAGAATTAAGAAATGATGAAACATTGTTCTCACAGGAATCAACAAATGGAAAACAAGAAATGTATAAGAAACATACAGAGATCTGATACAAAGATACAAGGCTGCCAATCAGCCCTCGCTTAACTACATGGCTGTCAAGCAGCCCTGACTTAACTAAGATCAGACAAACCCGCGCGACTTGCGGCCCTCGCAGCAATCTCCTTCTGCTTCCTAATGTAGTAATCCGTGACCCATGGTGACATCTTCTCAACATCAAGACTCATGACCCTATCTTCTCGGTCTTCCTTTTGCAGGTTCAACAACTCAGTTGCTATCTCAAGTTGTTTTCCCTGAATTGAAATCAGGTTCTCCTGCAGGGCAAGCTTCCTCTCAGCACGTGTAGCAATCGCCTGGGCTTCCTCAATGGTTGCAGCCTCTACTCGTGCATCATACTTGGACCTATCTTCATAGATCTTTTGCAGCACGTTTATGTATGCTGAGCTACTAGAAGAAGAGCCAGCAGGGCTAGTGCGCAGCCTTTTTGCCTTGTCTCTTCCAATGGGCCGGGTAGGAACATTGGAACCCCCAGTCCCCTCTTGGCCACTAGCCCCCGGTGAATCCTGAGTCACATCTTGGACAGAAGCCTTGTCCTTGGTGCCTTTGTTCCACTCCTTCGCTAACCAATCATTCCATTTGGCTGAATGGCGAAGAATTAACCAACAATGGATCAGCTTGAATGGGCTTCCAGCGATACCGGCATACATTTGCAGAGCATCCTTCACCTACGCATATATAATATAAGGTTAAGAATCTCACTGCAGAAACTATGATCTATGAACTATGAACTACAGAAACTATGAAAGAATTACCTTGTCATCTTCACTTTGCCCACTTTGATTGCGCCTAACAATCTCACTATAGAAGCCACAAAAGCGGGCAGTGTCTTTCTGGATGTCTCCCCACCTATGTTGCAGAGAACTAAGAGACCTCACAGTGGGATTCCGACTAACTTCATTGTAATAATCAGAAATTCTAGTCCAATATGACTTGTACGTCTAATTGACCCCAACTGCAGCATCCTTTGACACATTCAGGTAGGCAGAGCACAGTGCCTCATCTTCATCTTGAGCAAAATTCTTGGACCTCGACGCAGTATCTTTCTTTTTTCCTCCAGTAGCCGCCATACTTGCGGCCTCTCCTGACTGAAATAGAGGACCATCGATCAATGCACATATATGAATATTTCAAACCAACAATGAGAACTACATATATACATACTTGGGCATCCTGCTGTTTAACATTCGCAGTCACATCCGGAGGGGTGCCATTCATAGCAGTGAGGTCAATGGTGGGCGTGTAATTCACTTCACCATTGAACTGGCCCTGAGAACTAAATTGGCTCCAGAATTGATCCATGACGATTCTACAAAAGGCACTACCACAACATAATCATGTATACAACCAGGGAAATCACCTAGATCTGAGAGGAAAATCACTATTTTCCTTTGTACTTGGGTTAGATTGGTTGGTTTGTCAAGAGCGTAATGAAATTGCTAAACTTCTATAAAGTAATTGTTGTCTGGTAAGGAACTGCTATTGTCTCATGATCATTGATCTGGTAAGCTACTGTTGTTGTGCTATCACATTCCTCCTTTCCTATGTGATGTTGGTCTTATGATGCAGAATTTCCTTTGTTCCAACATATATACACATATATAGTAATATGCAAACATAAGACAACAAGGTGTGTGTGTGTGTGTATATATATATATATATATGTTCATATGCCCATACATGTATTTGTGTGTGGCTATACAAACATTAAGGTATATATGTTTTATTTTTTCCTCAACCCTTTTAATAGGCACAGTTTGAAAATTAAGGATGGCTATTGGGCTGGCATTGTTCTCTAAATCCCTAGGATATTTTCTCTTAAAACTAAATGGTCTCTTTCCTCTTCTATGATTACTATTTTGATATATTTGTTATTTTCTCCTTCTCTTCCTATTCAAATTGATCTCTTATCCACTTGCATACCTTTTTTTTTAATATGTTACTGCATTACATGTTAGTACTTTGTGATTCTTCGAAATTAATATGATGGGATCCTTTTTCTAAATCTGCTTCGATCAAATTGCATGCTCCCTAATCTCATATTGTTCCACTCAGAGTTTGTATATTGCTAATCCTTTTTCCTCTTCACTTTCCTTTAATCTTTTCCCATTTCTTCTTCTTTACTACCTAACAATGTTTGAACACATACAGAAAGGTCAAGCCGCTGCCTGCCGCCAGCCATAACATTGCATCTATTGCCGTCCTATCTCCGCCTACCATCTCCTGCGCATCGCAAAGACCTCTACCTACTTCTTAATCAACAGCTGAGCTGTGAGCTCACGCCACAGTACCCCAACCCGGCACATCAAATCGAGCCCAACGCACGGAAGCAGTCGCGCCCATCGAAGCAGAGCGGCCTATGCACATGAGCACAAGGGTGCACCCCGCGCACTGGAACCCTAGCCGCCGCCCGCGAAGCTGTTCGCCTGCGCTCGCTAAGGCTGCCGCGCGAGCACGCGACGGCGTATGGACGAAAAGGGGGGCGGGATTAGGGGAGATAGGAGTGGGAGCGTACCCTGAGGTGTAGAGGAGGAGGCCTCGCCGGAGAAGAAGCCCCGCCGCCGCCGGAGGGGTAGGAGGAGGGGGAGGGTTTTGAGCGGTGAGCACGGGACTCGTGCGGATTCGGGAGGGGGCGTGTGCTCGTGGGGTTCGGTTTGGATTTAAGCGGGCCGCACCAAAACACGGAGAAGGCGGCGCGGTAGAATAGGGACGGCGTGAGTGCGGAGGAAGCAGGAAGAGGTTGCCGTGGGGGAAGAGGAGGGACAGGCGAGGGGGGAGCTCGAGCGAGACGAGAGGAAGACGAGAGAGAGGAGCGTACCAGGGAAGAACGAGCGAGACCGTTGGCGAGCGGAGAGGATGGGGGAGAGAGAAAAGCTCGTAGAAAAGGGGGGCCGCGGGGGGCATGCGGTTTTTGGGGGAGAGGATCGGAGATCTGGTGGAGGACAGAACAGTACGAAATCTCCTATAATTTGGGATAAACTGGTGGATGGGGGATCTGCTGGAGATAGCCTTAGGGGTATACGCATATTTTGCTGGTCCCTCTAACCGGTCATGAAATTTCTATTTCAGGACAGAGATAGTAGTTCGGCGTTGCAATATTGAAAACCTAGCAGTGTACTAGATAAATTTTTGAGAAGCTTTAAACTAGGCAACTAGCCCTGGCTTAGACGTTTAGTGTTTGGTCTCTACCGAGATTTCCAACGCTCGTCATTTTCACCACATATATTTTTACCTAATGCTAGGAGACCGAATTATTATCTTGTTCGTCACACTTTTGTTGGTTTGGGTGCACGAACTGAAGAATTTTTGTACCCCTTTCAGCGTAGTCGTCTCGACGCGTGAGAACAAGATGATACAAAATGACTACGGTGCATTGACTCTCGTTGTCAAGCGAGGGCCGGCAATTCCTTCGTCGTTCCTTCCTAGTGTTCATAGAGCACCGTGTGCACGCAGCACGCGAGTTGTCCTCCACTATATTAAGGCCCGGGCTACGGTGCCTATCTCAAAGAAGCAGTAGCAAGTGTAGCAGCACACACGATCGAGCTAGCAAAGTTCCATCCATTTCATCATGGATGCCCTCGCAGCGTACTCATGGTTCGGCCAGCTCTCGGTGGTGATCAGCGTCGTCGCCGTGTGCTGGACCATGGTGTGGCAGAACCTGGAGCACATCCGCCTGCAGCAGTTCTTCGCGCGCGGCTTCAACCGCCGCGCGCGGCGGCTGGCCGCGATCGTCGACCCCTACCTCTCCGTCACCTTCGAGGAGTATGAGGGCGGGCGCATCAAGAGCAGCGACGCCTTCAAGGAGGTCAGGTCCTACCTCACCACGGCCAGCACCCGCGACGTGCGCCACCTCCGGGCCGAGTGCGGCGGCGGCGGCGGGGACAAGCTCGTGCTCAGCATGGCCAAAGGCGAGGAGGTGTCCGATGCCTTCCGCGGCGCCACGGTCTGGTGGTCGGCCGCCGCCGTGCCGCCGCCGCGCGACGCCGTGCCCTACTGGAGCCGCGCGTCGCGCGCCGAGCGCCGCTACTTCCGGCTGGAGTTCCACGAGAGCCACCGCGACCTCGTGCTCAACGACTACATCCCGCACGTGCGCAGGCAGGGACGCGCCATCATGGTCCAGAACCGCCAGCGCCGGCTCTACACCAACATCCACCGCGAAGGCTACGACGATGGGTAAGCACCGTACCGGCCCGGCCGCGGACGGACGGCCTTTGAACGTAACGTACTAGCTAGTAAGAATTTTTTTGACCCGGCCTGCAAGAATTAATGTTCTACATGTCACTGCTGCATCATGCAGTTGGTACGAGGACGTTTGGACCCATGTCCCGTTCGACCACCCCAAGACGTTCGACAAGATGGCCATGGACCCAGCGAAGAAGAAGGAGATCATCGACGACCTCGACATGTTCAAGAAGGGCAAGGAGTACCACAACCGCGTCGGGAAGCCGTGGAAGCGGGGGTACCTCCTGTACGGCCCGCCGGGCACCGGCAAGTCCACCATGGTCGCGGCCATGGCCAACTACCTGGACTACGACGTCTACGACTTCGAGCTCACTTCGGTGAAGACCAACACCGAGCTCCGGAAGCTGCTCATCGAGACCAAGAGCAAGTCCATCATGGTGTTCGAGGACATCGACTGCTCCCTCGACGTGACCGGCAAGCGCAGGAGCAAGGAGGAGGAGGGCAAGGCCGACGACGAGGACGAGAAGGACGGGGACCCGCGCCGGCCGAGCAAGAAGGACGCCAAGAGCAGGGTCACCCTCTCCGGCCTGCTCAACTTCATCGACGGGCTCTGGTCGGCGTGCGGCGAGGAGCGGCTCATCGTGTTCACCACCAACCACGTCGAGAAGCTGGACCCGGCGCTGATCCGGACGGGGCGGATGGACAAGAGGATCGAGATGTCCTATTGCGACGCCGAGTCCTTCAGGTTCCTCGCCAGGATGCACCTCGACGGCGAGGACGCCGAAGGGCACGAGCTGTTCGGCGTCGCCAGGGCGTTGCTCCAGGAGGTGAACATGGTGCCCGTCGACGTGGGCGAGCACCTTACGCGGAAGAGCGTCGACGACGACGCCGGGTCGTGCCTCGCGAAGCTGGTGGCGGCGCTAGAAAAAGCCAAGGAGGAAGCTGCCAAGCCGGAGCCGGCACAGGCTGAGGAAGACGAAGGGAAGAAGGGGGTCGTTGTGCAAGCTAAGGATGATAATTAAGGGTCGCTGCTGGTGCTGGCTCGTCCGTCCTGTTGCTGTCTCCTGACTCTCCTGTATCTGGTGTGTATGCATAGATTGCTGCTTGCTTGGTAGGTACTCAGAATAAGACTAAGCGCGGCGCTCTAGCTAGTCGCTGGCTGAAGTAAGGCTTTGTTTCAGTGTGCTAGCTTATTCCAATGCAACAATAATCAGGATTGTATTCAGGTAACCCATGTACTAATTAACTACTCCCTCCCTCCATCTATTGGTACATGGGAGTTGTGGCTGTATGCACGTCATATATATTTATTATATATATATGTACTGTGTAAATTAATTTGATACTTGTCATTAGTTGGTGCAGTTCACCTTGTACTATTATTTACATACAAACTGTAGCATGCTGGTTATAACTTTGCATTGGGGGTTTTACCTGCGGCGAATAAGGAAACAGAGGTTAGAAGGGCACTAACCCACTAACACACCACACATAGCTCTAGCCAACTCACCCTAGGAGTCTCCTTTTAGCAATAGCAAATACTCTTCTTCTTTTTTTGAGTGGGCAATAGCAAATACTCAGTGCCAAAGAAGTACGATAACGCCATGCCCGACAAAATTAGAAGTGTGTGAAACAAACTAAAGTGCAGGCCATATGATTCCATAGACGATCGATCTCCGTGGTTGTTTTTATCTATCTATGTGATCAGCTCTCGTTCTTAATTAGTTCTACTGTAAGCAGAGCACATGATGATGCAGTTTACGTTGGCTACTAGCTAGCTCCGTGATCAGTCATGTCGCGAAGGCTATATATGCTTTTGTTTTCTGGGAAAATAAACACGTACGGAATGCTTAGAAGATGTGTAAACTGAAATCTTAGTTGTCTCCCGCCGAATGGCCGAATCTCTTTCATTTCCGATCTTTTGTCACTGCTCACTAGGGAGTAGGGGGTCTCTCTCTCATTTCACTAGGATAACCGGCCGATAGGATATAGAACTAAGCTGCTGCTGCTGGCCTTACTTGCCAACTGACGGCCCAATATTCGTGAGCTGATCGCGGTCCATTCAAGCAAGCGCTTCCTGGCCTTGGGCATAATATTCCTACAAATCTCAGGCTTGTTGGCAGGCTTTACAATCAAGTGCAAACCGTCCGGAACCTCTTGGCCCACGGAATAACAGATGTCAAGGAGCATTTACAGATCCGCATTGTACACACGTACGCTTAAGCTTCTTCACTTGTCGTGAGTTTTTGATCTAGAGTTCTAGACTACTGAGAAGTGAGAACCATGTAGGCAAGGCAAGGGCCAACTTGACGATGCAAGAGGACTAGTGACTACTAGCTACATGCACATGTATGCATGGTCAAAACCAGGGCCACTGTCTTAGTATTAGTAATTGGAAGCTCTTTTAAACCTCTACTTGAAGCCACCTAGGATTGGACACTTTTAGAAAAATCTGAATCTATAAAAATAATACAAATAACCCCTAAATTTTGCATATAAATTATCCAATTATATCATTATTAAAAGTTAAAATAACCCCTAAATCTTAATCTAAATTATATAATTATAAAAAAAAATTAAAGTGCACCAATATGAAACTCTAAATTACTATTTCTATCATTATTAATATATTATTTATATTATTATTTATATAAAAATACTACCCATGATATGTGTCACCATGTATTCATGTATAATGGAAAAGATAAGAATACCAATTCACAAACAAATGGTTCAATTAAATACATATCAAACACTCATGGAGGTGTGATGCAAAATAAAATCTATTACAACTAGGTCATGATAACCATGTATTTTAAGTATGTGTTAGAATATTTAATAGATGAAAGAGAGCGCGAGATAGATAATTATAATTATTAGCTATAAGTTCTATTTTTTATTAGTTTTAATTAGCCTGTGTGTAAAGCTCTCTCTTTCGCAAAAGAAAAAAAATAGCTCATGCGGGAGCATTGGTTGATAGACTAGTTGAAGCTAAATGTTAATTAGTGTCTCGTAACACACAAGATATATAGGTCGGAGGTTGTCTTTGTTATGAAAAGAGATCGGCGTGCTTATTCTACAAATTTTAAAAATAGAGCACGCGCGCACTGTTAATTTAGGTGAAAAGAAGACTCTCAGTTAATTAGTTACTCGTGATCACACGTGGCAGGGCTCTGCTAGAGCTACACGGTGTACACTGTGTGTGGCACCCATGATCGATCGTGTCCACCAGACCACGAGGCCGGTATAAAATCAGAGACTCGTTACTTTTGCCAGACCCCCAGCAGGCCGGACGACTGCTGCGACACATGCATGGACACAATGCAAAGTATAGGATAATAGGACCGACCCGGCCGGCAACTTGGCACATGATGAGTACAGTGGTGCCGGGAAGATCCGGGAGAATAAGTGATAATGAGGCGCAGGAATAACAAAAACCTAATGCAGGACCAGTGCCAGTAGTACGTGATGGCAGAAAGCTAGCGTTGCTGCACTGCATTGCATGTGGCGTGTCTCTGGTTTTTTTTTCTTCTGTACAGTTCGTTGCTAGCCCTGCCCAGCAAACCTACTCGTTTGTTGCATGAATGAACGCGCGCACGATGACACACTGTGGAGCGAGTGTGGCCCGTTGTTGGTGCCCTCTTCACGTGCAGTGGCGATCCACGAGAAAAGCTGCGCGCGCGCTTTCAACCCCACTCGCTAGCTAGTTCCTTGTTGGTTTCAATATAGCGTAAAGCAAAGCGCGGTAGCTAGGGATAACGCAAAAGGCTAGATCACGACGAGTGCCCATGCATTGCAACATGATGCATCGGAGTGCGTTTGCGTGATGTCTGCTGATCCGCTGAGCCAAAGGAGGAGAGAGAAACAATGCTGCTGATCCGATCGATCCCTGCACCACAAGCTGACTACCGGAAAAAAAACTTATGCATCTTTATTTGCTGAACTAAGCACATCAAAGATCGACCAAGAAAGGAGAGATTGAGTACTTAGATTGTGCAACAAGTAGCTAGCTAGGTCGTCGATTCCAATCTGTTAAGTTCTACTTATACATCCCCATATCTAGCTACATTATTACTCCTAGTGATTCCAGGTCTAAAGGCGTGGTGGCCATCAAATCACCTTTGTTAGTTTCTGGTTCATCACCAATAATATTCACTGCCACCGACCCAACAGGCCAACATGCTTATGTTTACGTATGATGAGACACGTACGCACAGGGAGAGAGCGGTAGCTGATCGGCCAGTTATTTACATCGGTGAGCAAAGCAGCCTGTCGACCAGCACACGGTGGCATGCAGCAGGGGAATAATATTCAACGACAACCAGGCCGGCAGGCAGGCATGGCGCGCGACTCGTGTGTCGTCCTCACTTTTCACCGCGCGCGTAGAAAGTAGAAACTTCGCAAAAGTCGTTCTTGAAAGAAAAACAAAAAGTTAGTGCGCGCCCATGACGGGATGATCGAGGTGGCCCGGCCGGCCTCCCGGATGACGAAGCAGGTAGGAGCAAAACAGCACCGATCCACATGCGATGCACCGATCGATGATCCAGGGCATCGTCAAACGGTGGAGCGAGCTAGCTAGCTAGCTAGAGATTCCACGGATCATGCGTCCATTTCAGAGAGCATCATGCACGGATCATCGTTGCATGCTTCTTGCTTGCACTGTGCAGAATAATTGACCGCACCACTACTACTGGGCAAGCATACCGGAGTCAGCTAGTGTTCTCTGCTGTGATGATCGGGCAAGGGATTCCATTCCATCATCATGGACGTCGTCACTTCAAACAGGTAGCTAGGGATCGTTGTGGTTTTCTCGACGCTAGCTTCCTCCACAAAGGATGCATGCATAGACCGCTAACAAATGTGCCATGGCCGCCAACAACTGCACCACAACGCATCTTGCAAGCTTGCTTGTCGAGCGATGATATGCCATCAATTTAGATAATGTTTTGTTTATGAACACACAGTGTTAGTTGGCCTGTAGCATATGAACCAGACATGTTGCCAAGAATGTTGACGTACGAACAGAACAGTGCCGATCAACCTAAGATTAGTAGTACATTATTATTATATATCCACGCAAGCCCTAAATATGTCGACGTGTGTTGTGGAAAATTAAAAGGTTACCGGCGACCTAAACAAGGATATCACTACTGCCACTGATACCAATGATCGACGCATAACGCTACTTAAAAACTACGGAGACTTGACACACAAACTAAAGAACAAGCCAGTGCCTAACTCTTGTCTCTGCGCATAGGCTGCCAGAACGAAAGACATCGCCGGCCATCACTTGTTATTGCTGACTTGTTTGCAAGTAGTATATGCACGTCGACGACGCCCCAAGTAAAAAATACCATGCTCGCGTCAGGCTTTGCTTGCCAAACCGACTTTTTTCAAGTGCAAGCTGCTTGCGTATGTGTCCTTTATTTATACGTGATCGATCGTCAGAATGATGCAGGCACGCACAGCTACTTGCTTCTTCTTTGAGCTACATACCGGCCATATTATTAACAAGTGCCGGCTTGCTAGCTCAGTACGAGTGCCGTCCCTAAAACAGCCGTGTGGTGTGCGTGGTCGGCGATTGATTACTGTTTCTCAGCTCAGCTCGCCACTTTCTTCCTCGAGTGGATCGGAGATGCGGTAGCCGCGCTTTCTCTACAAGTAGCATAGGAAGAAGATGCGCGGTCGAGTAAAGGAGAAGTTGGAGAAAAAAACAAAATATGAATCTTCCACAAGTAGAAAGGTTGCAATCTACTAGATTATGTGCCGTCATGCCTACGATCGAGTCTAATTTCTAGCTGTAGAACCTGAATCTATAGTGTGCACACTCTCTCTCTCTCTCTCTATATATATATATTCCTCGCGTGCTGATCTGTTTTTACCCATTCCAACCCCACAAACCCTTAGCTTCCTTGCGAGATGTAAAAGCACTATAAAGATATGAACCAGATCAAATCTGCAACGGGGAACCGATCGATGCCAGTATATAAAAAGCTCGTTGAAAGTCGACGACAGTATAGTAGTGGGAAATCGAGAAGGAAGCTTAGAAAGCTGATAATATATATCAGCATCACTGTAATTCTAAAGTTTAGAATCTATTTGGATATCAGAATCTACTTTAGAATTTTCCCTAACCACTTTTGATGACAATTCAAAACTTCTGAGACTTCTTTTTTTAAAAGAATGAAATATACAATCAAATTAAATTGTTCTTTTCCTCGCAAAAAAAAAACTAAAGTCTTCTTTGTAAGTGGTGACATCCTCTACCTCCAGTGAACTATGCCTTTTAATTTGCTTCTTATAGTTTGTTATCTGATCTGGCTACACACATGCATGTGTGGTTCACCGTGTTGAAACCTGATCGATGAGGGAAGAAAACAAGTAGAAACTAACACTTGTACAAAACACGATGTTAGTTCTGGTTGGAAAACCTCCTGTAGTCCCGGTTTCCCAACCGGAACTTCTAGTTGTAGAAACTGGGACTAAAAGGTATGTAACGCTAAAAAAATAATTAGCAAGCAAAACCAACCCCTATGGTGCATAGGAATCGAAATTAAAACCTCCTACCTCGCGTATGGTTTTTTATCACCTCACCTACATAACACATGTGATTCTAAATGGGATGCTTTTCTTTTAAACTGACCCATGAAGGATAATTTAGTCCGGTTGGAGCCTCCAACAGGGACTAAAAGTTGACTCTTTAGCCCCGGTTGGTGTCACCATCCGAGACTAAAGAGAAACTTTTAGTTTCAGTTGGTGACTCCAACCGGGACTAAAGATCCCTCCGCCCCACTAGCCATTAGACAAGAGACTAGTGCTTTCATTGGTTCCGGATCTAACTCCGGCCGGAACATATATGTGCTGTTCTATGCTCGTGTAACTGGATAAAATATACGTGCGAGCTACGTGAGAAGTTTTGAGCTTTATACGGACGGAGCCGTAGGTAATAAGCGACAAGTGATGACAGCCATACATAATGCTGCAAATCAGGGATGGATAAACATAAAGTATTGGATCAGTAACTGAAAAGCGGTGAAATCCTCTTTTGGACTTCCTTTTGGTTCCTGCACGTGGTGGTCCGAAATCCCAAGACCAGACTTTGCATGTGTCCCAAAGTTTACCGGCAATGGATGAAGCTTCCTGGTGGTAGGGGCTGCAGGTATACGGAGCACTACTTGCACGTACAAAATTGTTGGAGAATGGACCATACGGAGTGTCAGGTTACACAGTCCAGGTGTTTGAAGTGATCAAGGTACGTCGTGTATAAAATAGTGCACCACAAGCTAGTGCACAACGAACGATGCGAGAAACATGTAACAGCATTAATTACTAGGGCATCATGCAGGATCACTGCATTCGTCCTGGTGTCTGTCAATTTTATAACAGCAAGATTTAATTTGTGAGAAGATTCATGCTTACTGGCGAGCTCATCCGTTGTTTCTCCATGAGCTGGTGATCGAGTAGGGATGACGGGCGGCAGGCCACCAGGTGAAGCTTGGAGTAGGTGACGGGCCGGCTGGTGAGCCTCGCCGGGCCTCCCCTCCTTTGGCGAGGCAACGGAGGTGCGCGGCAGCCGCAAGTGACAAGTGCATGACAGAATGAAGCGGCAGCTAGCGCTTGTGATCGGGTTGGAGAGGGAGGGTTGAGGTAATCATGGTAGATCCCGCGGCTATTTTTTTTTTAATGTGCTGTCGAGATTTCCAAAAAAATAAACACTTTCACCTTTAAATCTTAAATTATATTTCAGCGGGTTGCTAAACATTTTCAATGTACTGGTTCAGTTGTCGTAGCTGTCATCATCAGCCATCACCGGGGGTTCAATGGTAAAATGATTTGCGTGGTCACGCCGACACAGGAAATGATGGTGGCCACTGCAGTACTCTTGCAGCTACCGGGGCCTGCCGTCCTGTTACACCACTGACTACATACGCACGCAGAGAGAACGCGGGCCCGGCCACTCGAGAAGCAGCCTGCCGCTGGCACGTAGTACGTGCATGCAGTGCAGCAGCAGCGTGTGTGTGTGGGGGGGGGGGGGGGTGGTCTAGCTGTTGACGAGCCGGCCGGTAGGGATGGGCAAAATGATGCGTGCGCAGCGGCAGCGGCAGATGATGAGCAGACAGACCGCCGGTCCGATGCCTGGGCGGCGCCGCGGCCGGCGTCGTGGCCGTAGGGTAGGGTGGGCGCTGGCCTACTGTGCCGGTCAGGGGTTGCCCCTGTCCACTGTCGGACTGCACCAATCATATATGCGCGTATGGACATTGGTTGGTGTCACGGGACACCTCGCCGTCTCTTGCAGTTCCAAAACTTGAGCTGCATACATACATATGTATCTATATAGGTAAAAAACCACGCACATGCATCTGGTAGTAATTAAAAAGTGGAAGGAGAGTGGATAGACGGAGTCTAACTAGTCCCCGCGCAAGAATTTCCTTCCATTGCAATTTCGGACGGAGTAATCAAAAAGTGGTTCCATTGAAATGTGAAGGTTGCAACGCACATCTGATCCCTCCTTTTCCTCCGTATGGATGCATGCGCATTTAGATTCAGATATTTGCGCCAACAAAAAAAATATATATATATAATGAGACGAACTTGCAGAAAAGAAAGAAGATGATAATGGAAATATCTCATGGAAGGTCTATTCGGCACAGTATGGAACTCACCTCCTGCTCATCAATGTGAAGCGGGCAACGGCAAGGCGCCCATCCGTCGACAGGTGCGCACTTGCAGTGGCCCTCCACCGATCCATCCATCATCCATCTGCGCATCATCGGATCACATTCATGAACCCGCCGGCCGGCACCCCAGATATATATAGCCTGCAACTGGTCACCATTTACAGCGCGTGCCTTGCCATGCCCCCAAAACTATAATCGTCCGGTACACATGGCGAGTGAGGTAGGGATCCACGAGCCAGCAACCGATCGAGCATTCGTGAACGGATCGAACGAACAAACAGCCCGATGCGGTGGCGCATCCCGCATGCCACGGCGGCGCCAGCGAGCCGACCCGCCACCACTCCGCGCGCCTCCGTGCGCGCGCGTGGGGCGGCGCGCCGGAGCTGTCCGTGCAACGTGCCGGGATCCCGCCTCCCGCGCCACGGCCGCGCCGCGCGCGCAGGATCGGAGCTGGGAGGAGCAGTGGTAGGGGAATCCGTGCGCGTCCACCGGCACCACCTGCCGCAGCGCAGCAGCCGCCGGTGCGCGCGTAGTGGGGAGGAAAAAAGAAAAAAAAAGAACTAGCTAGGCAGGCCGGCCGCGCCGGCCAGCGGTTGAAAACCCTCCTGCATCTGCATGTGGCAATATACAAGCCATGGCGTCGGTGAATCGAAGCTTCCTCCGATCCCACTCTGCAACGCAACGGAGCCGGATCGAATCTCTGGCGAGCCAGCCAGCAAATTCTCTCGCGGTACGGTGGTGGTGGCCTTTGACCCGGATTATCTTTCTGACCGGGCGGCCGGGCGGGGCGATTAACATACGCGCGCGCATCGCCGTCGCGGCCGGCAGGCAGGGGAATATCTGCCATGCATAGGGCACCCGCCCGCCCCCCGCGTCCGGCTCCCTCCGGCGTGCCGTGCCGCCGCCCGTGCATGTTAACCGCAACTTGGGCACACGCGGGCGGGGAGAGCTAGCGGACCAGAGCAGAGGTTCTTCTCCGATTCAATTCCGCGGCGGCGACGGGCGCTATCTGTCAGTCAGTCTCGCCCGCGGGCGGCCGGCACATGGCCAGGCTGCGTAAACCTGAGCTTAATCTTATCTAACCGCCCACTAATCGCTCGCAGAATCTAATCTAACATCCCCACAATTAATGACCCCCGAGCATGCACACGGCGGCGGCCGGCGGTCGTTGTGTGTTTTCCTTCTTCCGTAGCCGGCGACGCCATGTGAGGAGACGAGACGTACAGTACAGCGGCGGCACGGCCGGCCGGGCGGTGGCATCTGTGCGCGCGCGCTTGAGGAAGGGCGGTCGCCGGTCGGGCCGGAGGATGGCCTGTACGGCACCGCAGGACATGGCAATGCCACTGTGGTGTTCCTCCGATCCGATCCTGCAAAGGATAGAAAGAGCGAGAGAGCGGCAGATGTGCCGGCCGGGTCGGGCAAAGCGCATCGCCGGAAAAAGAAAAGAATAGAAAATCGGAACAGGAAGACAAGGGCGGCAGTGGACGCTGGCGAGGCCTCGCTCCATCCGGTCGCCTCGGTTCGCACGACGGGGATGCCGGGTGCAGGCCAAGGCTGAGGCGTGCGTCGCGTCCGGACCGGAACAGCGAGCGGCAGGGCGGGGATCAGGCGGCGTACGCTTCGCCGCGCCAGACAGCTAGTCGATGTCGTCTCCCCCCAACCCCCCCCCCCCCCCTCGTGCCCGGCGGCTTTCTCGCCGCGCGCCGACCGGGCCGGGCGCTGGCCTTTTTTCTTTTCCTTTCCCTTTCCCGCAGCGCGGCGACACGCGCGCGTGCGCCGTGCGCGTCTTCGATCTGCTCACCGCGCACTGCGCTCCACCACTATCGGTCGAGCTGGTGAGATCGTGTCACGGGTGGGTGCTCTCATCGGCTGCTGATCGACGGGCCTGTCCGTGTCCGTCGTGCTCGCGGTAGTGCGTGTACTACTTGGTAGCAGCAGTCTCTTCTCTCTTGGGAGAAAGAGATGGAGGAGGAACGGCCGTGGCCTTTGCCCATTTGACACGTTCCGGGCACTAGTCGATCCCACAGGGATGGCCTCCAACCGTTGATTGTGCTGCGACGCGCGAAAAAAAAAACACAATAATTGTGTCTAGCTAGAGCAACATGGATGGCCATGCGAGATGCAATTCGACTTCTACTAGAATAATGCTGCTGCTAAAAATCTCGCCTTGGATTTTGGTTGCCAATTTTAAAGAGGTGTCTCTGGATCAGCTGAACCAAGGGACAGCGGGGCGGTGTCAGAAGGGTGGACTTGGTGTCTCCTCTCCTCTGGCATTCCAATTGTAGTAGCACCCTCCACCAGCTCTGGTGTACGAGAAAGTACCATCGGTCCACTGCAGGAGTGCAAGTTGCTCGCACACACCAGTTGCCATTCCCAGCAGGCCAGCAGATCTTCAGTAACCCCGCTGCTGCTTCTCCTCTTCTGGAACGCCGATCGCCGGTGGACGCTGCTGCACCTACGCTGTCGATTACCCGGCTCGTCCCGGCCATCCCCGCTCGGCTGTACGCCACTCGCTGGCGCTGCCCCTGAACGCCGGGTCACGTCCCTTCCATGTTATCCGGCACGAGATAAACGCCGCGGAGCAGGGCACTAGGCGCTGGCCGCCACCGAGGAGGACATCGCGCGCGCTGCCGCGGCGAGGCGTGTGAGGCAGGCAGGCGCGCCGCATCGCTGGTCGCGGCCGGGGCCGGGGGACGCGACGCCCGCGAGGGGAAGGGGGGAGGGCCGCGCCGTGACCTGTCCGGGTCCGACGTGGGCGGGCTTGCCGGGCCGCTGCCCACCTCCCGACGCGACACGGGTCCCCACCGTGCCGCCCCCGCCCCCGACACCCCTCGCCGTCGCCCTCGTGCCCGCCCTGCCCGCCCACCTATATAAACCTGCCTCCGCCGCTCCCACATCCTCCACACCCATCAAGCTGCTGCTTGCCCAATCTCACTCCGAGTCTCCCTACCCATAGACTCAACAACAACGAGGCATTGGCATTTGTTTGTTCCGTTCCGTCGCGTCCCATTTTCCGGCGCCCAGCCAACTCACCCTCTCCCTCTGCTCCTGTTCCATTCCACCGGGCCGCCTCTCGCTCCTGCCCCGTTCCGGATGGCGGTGATGACGGACATGCCCGCGGCGACGGCGCTGCGCGCGCCGGCCCCTGCCGCCGCCGCCGCCGCGTCCAGCGACAAGGACGCCGAGAAGCTGAGGTTCATCGAGGAGATGACCTCCAACGTCGACGCCGTGCAGGAGCGCGTCCTGGCCGAGATCCTCGCCAGGAACGCCGGGACCGAGTACCTGGCGCGCTGCGGCCTCGCCGGCGCCACCGACCGCGCCGCGTTCCGCGCCAGGGTGCCCGTCGTCACCTACGAGGACCTGCAGCCCGACATCCAGCGCATCGCCAACGGCGACCGCTCGCCCATCCTCTCCGCGCACCCCATCTCCGAGTTCCTCACCAGCTCCGGGACCTCGGCCGGCGAGCGCAAGCTGATGCCCACCATCAAGGAGGAGCTCGACCGGCGCCAGCTGCTCTACAGCCTCCTCATGCCGGTCATGAACCTGTAAGTCCAGCATTATACTCACTAGCTAGTAGTGATAATTAGAGGTTATTGATTGATTTGACAAACACAGACAAGTCATCATAGACGATAGCTACGGATCATGGGCATGGCATGATGAATTGGTGTCGAATGGAACGAGGCACACAGTTTGTAGTTTGTACTGACGCGCGCGCTCGATTGCTACCTGCTGCTGACAGGTACGTGCCTGGGCTGGACAAGGGCAAGGCGCTCTACTTCCTGTTCGTCAAGTCGGAGACGACGACGCCCGGCGGTCTGACGGCGCGGCCCGTGCTGACGAGCTACTACAAGAGCGAGCACTTCAAGAACCGCCCCTACGACCCGTACCACGACTACACGAGCCCCACGGCCGCCATCCTCTGCGCCGACGCGTTCCAGAGCATGTACGCGCAGATGGCGTGCGGGCTCTGCCAGCGCCACGACGTGCTCCGCGTGGGCGCCGTGTTCGCATCGGGCCTCCTCCGCGCCATCCGCTTCCTGCAGCTCCACTGGGAGCAGCTCGCCGACGACATCGAGGCCGGGACGCTGACCCCGCGCGTGACCGACCTGTCCGTCCGCGAGGCCGTGGCGGGCATCCTCCGCCCGGACCCGGAGCTGGCCCGGTTCCTCCGCGGCGAGTGCTCCCGCGGCGACTGGGCGGGCATCATCACCCGCGTGTGGCCCAACACCAAGTACCTGGACGTGATCGTCACCGGCGCGATGCAGCAGTACATCCCGACCCTTGAGTACTACAGCGGCGGCCTGCCCATGGCGTGCACCATGTACGCCTCGTCGGAGTGCTACTTCGGGCTGAACCTCCGGCCGATGTGCCACCCCTCGGAGGTGTGCTACACCATCATGCCCAACATGGGCTACTTCGAGTTTCTCCCCGTGGACCAGGCGAGCGGCGTGGCTTCGGGCGACGCGGCGCAGCTGGTGGACCTGTCCCGCGTGGAGGCCGGGCGCGAGTACGAGCTGGTGATCACCACGTACGCGGGGCTCTACCGGTACCGCGTCGGCGACATCCTCCGCGTGGCCGGGTTCCACAACGCGGCGCCGCAGTTCCGGTTCGTGCGCCGCAAGAACGTGCTGCTGTCCATCGAGTCCGACAAGACCGACGAGGCGGAGCTGCAGCGCGCCGTGGACCGCGCGTCGGCGCACCTCCGCGCGCGGTGCGGCGGCGGCGCGGCGGTGGCGGAGTACACGAGCCAAGCGTGCACCCGGAGCATCCCGGGGCACTACGTGGTGTACTGGGAGCTGCTGGCCACCGCGGAGCAGCAGGGCGCGGCGGTGGACGGGGAGACGCTGGAGCGGTGCTGCCTGGAGATGGAGGAGGCGCTCAACTCGGTGTACCGGCAGAGCCGCGTGGCGGACGGGTCCATCGGGCCGCTGGAGATCCGGGTGGTGCGGGCGGGCACGTTCGAGGAGCTCATGGACTACGCCATCTCCCGGGGGGCCTCCATCAACCAGTACAAGGTGCCCCGCTGCGTGTCCTTCCCGCCCATCGTGGAGCTGCTCGACTCCCGCGTCGTGTCGCGCCACTTCAGCCCCTCGCCGCCGCACTGGGAGCCGGCGGCGGCGCGCCGCTCCGACTAGGCCGCCGTGGTAGCACTAGTTTTAGCGCTTGGTTCTTGCAAAAATTTTTTGGCCTTGCGTACGTGACAGGCCGGGCCGGGTGGTGCTGGTGGATGCTTTGTGCTGATTAGGCCAGTCGTGTGTTTTCAGAGTTAGAGGAGCGTGTCGAGTACGTGCTATGTAATGTGGGTGTTGTTAATTGCTAGTAGTGCTTAGCGAGTGGTGCCGTTGCTAGCACAAGTAACGAGATGTGAGTATTAGCGTGCCAGAATGCCCGTGTCCGGTCGACCGTTGGGTCCCGTCTTGAACTCTTGATGGGCCTTTCCACATTTAGGCCGTGCTGGAGTGCTGGTGCTGCCGCGCTTCACCAAATCCGTGCCAGATCGCCATGAACGGGCGGAGGGAAAGCGGGGAGGCAGCGTAGACCGGGAAGTACACCAGGACTAGTCAAAAAGGCCGCCTGCAATGGCTGCTGCAAGTCGAAAGCCTTCTGTCCTTTCGCCGCCCTGCCCCTTTTTTAGCGCAACGATTAGTGCGGAACCATCCGGTGTCACGGAGGCAGGAGTCGTAGCCTTCGATTGGTGCGGCCGCCTATGCAAGTGCTGCTAGCAGTTCTAGGCCTGTCTTGTTGGGTTCCGCCGAGCCGGAAACCAGAAACCCCGTCCGCTCTCCGCAGGCGCGCGTTGCTTTGCCGACGCGGGCGTGGAGTTGGATGGGACGGGGCCGCCAGCCATCGCACGTACGCGGATTTTGTTCGGATTTCCTCGGCGTGGGCGAGGAGGGATTCGGTTCCGTGTACATGACTGGCTTTCGTTGGAGGCGCGCGGTGAACCTGCCTTTCGTTTCGTTTCACCCTGATGGGTGGGCCGGCTAGAATCTCCTGCCAAATAATAGAGAGAGAGGTCGTACTCCGCATCGTCTTTCGATCGAAACAATAATAGAGGGGGCCCTGTTCGCATCATCCGTCCAGTCAGATAGAGCTACGCCGATGCGGCCGACTAACAAAGAAGCAGAGGGCCGGGGAAGCACTGTTCGAAGAAGTGCATTGCTGAGTCACTCGCGGCCGCAGCAGCGATTAACGTCTTGTCGTAGGAGCTTTGAGAAAAGTCGCCTGGCCACCTGATGCTACCCGCACGTACGTGATCAAATTGCTCTCAACGCAAGGAGACAAACGCCGCCGTTGATCAGTTTTATTCCAGTGGCCGGCACTCCAGGTGCTCTTGGCCGGCACCAAGTCCACCCAGCAGCTAGCCACCACACAATAAGATTAGGCACGTTTCTCTTGTCCCTTCTGTCAGTACCAGCCAGCCAGTACACCTGGACCGGTCGATCAATCGGATCTTCCGGTCGAGAAGTGCCGTCCGTACCTGCGCAAGTGTGCCCGGCACTCCGGCTAGGCGTAACCGACAAGTTCCGGCCGGTTTAATCATCCACGTCGTCTCGTCGCGCACTAAGGATCTATTTGGAGAGTTGTCTAAGCTGCCACCGCCTAACCTTAGGCGTGCCACATAATGTTAGGCAGATGTTTGGAGGCGATACTAACGGTAGCGCGCCACAGTTTTCTTAGGCACGCCGGAACGGCTCGCCACGCGAAATCACGCCACAGGTGCGGCGCTCGATTTGGCCGCCGCATCCAAAAATCACGCCACACCCTCTCCTCCTTCCTCCCGTCCGCGCCGGCGCAGGTACCCCGCCGCCCCCTCCTCCCCGGCCCGCCGCCGGGCCACCGCCCGCCGCGCCCCCTCCCCCGGGATCCACCGCGAGCCTCGTGCTCCCCCCCACCCCGCGGGATCCACCGCCGGGGCAGATCCCGCCGCCCCCTCCCCCGGGGCAGATCCCGCACCCGCCGCCCCCTCCCCCGCGGGAGCAGGGGCCGCCGCCCGCCCCCCCTGGGAGCAGAGCCCGCCGCCCCCCGCGCCCCCACCCCGCGGGAGCAGAGGCCGCCGCCGCCCGCCGCGCCCCCCTCCCTGGGGCAGGGCCCGCCGCCCACCCCGCGGGAGCAGAGCCCGCCGCCGCCGCCCGCGGGAGCAGAGCCCGCCCCCCTCCCCCGCGGGAGCCGGGGCCGCCGCCCGCTGCGCCCCTTGCTGCATTTGTCCTCCCTGGGCCAGAGGCTGCGCGCCCTTGCTGCATTTGTCCTCCCCTCCCCCCCCCCCCCCACAATTGATTATTTCCTGCAATTGTCTAACCCCCCAATTGATCATTTCCTGCACATAAGTAACATTTCTATTCCTTTATTCAGGTATTTTTCCAGCAAGAACAGTCATCTTCTCCTTTAAGGTATAACTATCTTCTAGATTTTAATTGTGTCATATGTGTTGTATGCATTCTAAAATAGTTCTTAAATCTTTATAGATGGGTGCAATGGAGGATTATCTTGAGTATTATTATTATGATTATAACATTCGAAGAAGAAGGTTGCTTATTTGCATAGCCATCTGTGTTTGTATGTTGTGGTACAAGTTACGAGAACATAGATTGATGAGGAGGCCCAAATATGGTTCTTTATTAGAAAGAGATTTGGAAAGAGAAAAGAGGTTAAACCGTTTATACAATGGAACTGAAGCTAACTGTATTAGTGAGTTGCGCATGCGTAAAGTTATTTTTCACCGGTTATGTGGTCATTTAAGATCCCGTGGATTATTAGAGGATAGTATCAATGTGTCAATTGAGGAACAAGTAGCTATATTCTTGAAATTTGTTGGTCATAGATGGACAAATAGATCAGTTGGTTTTGAGTTCTTACGCTCCGGAGAGACTGTTAGTAGATATTTTAATGCTGTTTTGGATGCTTTATGTGTATTGTCTCGTGATATTATTGTCATGAGAACTACGGAAACACATCCAAAGATATACACCAGCCCGGGAAGATTTTACCTGTACTTTGAGGTAATATATATATATATATATAATGCAATGAAGTTATTTTTCTATTAATTTGTAGTAATTACTAACAGGAGCACTTTTTTTATTTGTGTTAGAAATGTGTAGGAGCATTGGATGGCACACAAATACCGGCATCGGTTCCTGTATATATGCAAGATAGATTTAGGGGTAGAAAGCACTATCCAACATAAAATATCTTAGCTGCCGTAGATTTTGACCTTAAGTTTACATATGTGCTGGCCGGATGGGAAGGATCAGCTTATGATTCCTTTATGTTCCAAGATGCATTGTCACGGCCATCAGGCTTAAAGGTTCCAGAAGGTATAAGTCAAGTCATTAATATACCGTGTTTTAGCTTCCAAAATGAATAGCTAATGGTAGCTTAATCTAATTGTAGGTCACTAGTTTTTAGCCGATGCTGGTTATGCTGCTAGACCTGGCATATTACCTCCATATCGAGGTGTCCGGTACCACCTTAAGGAGTTTAAGGGTACTAAACGACCGGAGAATCCAAGAGAACTGTTCAACCTTCGTCACTCCTCTCTTAGGACAACGATTGAGCGGACATTTGGCACACTCAAAAACAAATTTAAGATACTTACAAGTCAACCATTCTTCCTTTTAAAAACACAAGTCAAGATAGTTTTGGCATGCTGCACTTTGCATAACTTAATAATTGATGACGGACCTGATATCTATGTTTATGATGATGCGATATGGTTTCAAACTCTTCCAAGAAGCAATCGTTCACATGGGGATATTAATAGGGACAACCAGCAATAGGCAATCATACATGATCAGTTAGCTCAGCAAATGTGAGATGAGTGAGACCAAATTTGATACTTGTGCTTCTGTTTTGAGATATTATTTTAAGTGTATTGGATGGTTTTATTGAGACCTTATCTAATTGTTTAGAGACATTATTATGTGGCTGTTTTCAGATCCTATTTAATTAAATTATGTTGCTGTTTAATTGTACTACAAGGCTGTTTTGACACCATTTTTTATTGTTATATATGTATATTTTGAGTCCCTATTTTATTGTTACATGTGGCTATTTTCTATGGGATGAGGATCAAACTAAATTTATGCTCGGTTGGTTCATTGACTACATAAAGGAGCAGTATGCTGGTTTCAAGATAAAAAAGCAGCATCACTTTAAGTGTTCAGAAGTATTGAATAGGTAGTTCAATATAGGGGTAACAGCTACTCAAGTTGAGAGGCATTTCAGATATTACAAGAAAAATTGGAAGTTTATTAGAACAGCTTTAAGTAAGAGTGGTAACACATTTGACACCTCAAGATCTATAGTTATCATATCTGAATCAGAGAAGGCTAACTTACAGGTATTTTTTTTCCAATATTTGTTGTTAGTATTTTGCTAAATGAATGAAATATTGTTTATTAACAAATGGCATGTTACTGTATGCAGGTAAGGGCAAGAAGGCTCTTGTCCAAGCCCATCAAATTCTTCAATGAAATGCAAGAACTATTCCTTAACAGCAGTGCTGATGGTTCTCTTGCCATGGACGCTAACACTTGTCTCAATGAGATACAAGCTGATGAAGATAATGATTATGATGATGACTTATGCAATGAGTTGTCCAGCTATGCTCCGCCTGAAGATAATCTAGGTGATGATTCAGACACTTTACCTTCCTCTATTAGTGGTCAGCCCAGCATGGCATCCCAAGTGGCTGAGCAAAGCTCATCTAGCTCGGGAGTCAATCGTCTAAGAAGTGAGGGAAAAGCACAGAAGAGAGATGTGAGACCAAAGAGCCGCATGTCTAGGGTAGGAGATGCAATCACAACTGCTTTAGTGGAACTTCAAAATGAAATCAAGAAGCCACCACCACCTCCACCATCTATGCGCAGCTCTGATGATATATTGTGGTAAAGACTTGAGAACATGACTTTAACTACTGACCAAAAGCTGATGGTATGAATATTTCTAGCATCCAAAGAACAAAAGGGGATGCGTAGTTTCTTATCAGGCTCATCCGAGGTAACATTTCAATCATGGGTTTTTAAGTTTCTTAGCGATTCGGGGATGTGAATTGACTATGTCTACTCGTCTGCTATTTTGTTTAAGTATTTAGCTAATATATCTTGAGTGTTGTTATTACACATATGTTGTATTCTAGCTGTCATTAGAATTACTATTTGCATTTCGTTAAGCTGATTTATTTTACACTTGTAATAGATTCATCGGAGTACTTAAGATGGGTGCTGTGAATGGAGGCTGACCGCTGCGAATGGAGGCTGACCATAGGAACTTTTGTTAACTGCTAGTGCTCTACTATTTTGTAAATCAGCACCATTGTAAACCTCTTACGGTGTGTTGGTTGTGTGTGGGATGGTATGGTCTTTGCGAAGTGCTTCTGTTCCGTCATGGACGGACTCTCTGAACTGCGATAAATTGCTTGATGAAATAGCAGCTACTCTGCTCTACCCTTGATTTCCATTTTGGTGTGTTCTGGAAGCAAATTGTGTAGTTGGTCAGTGTTACACGGCAGGTCTTTTTTTCCCTTTTGCCAGTCTTCTGAAGAGATGGTGTGTTCTGCTGCTCAATGGTATACTTGCCATTTGAGGTGAGGATTAGAGGGAACTGAACCAGATTCATACGGATAAAGGAAGTGATGCGGGTTCAGTTTCCTTTAATATCTCACCATGAATGGTCCATCTGGAAAACAATTTAACACTCACACGTACACAATTATACATTAAGTACAATATCAGGTATCGAAGCAGGCATATAGTTCGGTTTCAGTTTGTTAATTTTTCTGTACCATCTTGAATTAGTCTGAATAGTGCGTGATCTATGAAGACTAAAGGGATGGATGGAGGGGTTGGTGGAGGTGGTGGCTACCGGAGCGTTTTCTTAGGCGGTTGGCTTAATACTACCTCCTTTTTTATTTTCATGACGTTTCAGATAGCTACTTTAGTGTTAATTAGCCTAAGTTTGCATCCACTTTTGAATTTGAGAAAACTCATATTTGCCACATCCATAAGTTAGACGTATTACCAAACAGATGCCACATGTGCCTAACATTAGGCGTGGCAGCACATCAAACACTTACTATACTTTTCTTCAGTTTTCCTAACCTTAGGCGCGGCAGTACACCAAACACATAACTAAGCATGGCTGCTTAGGCACGCCGCACCTGTGGTGGTTGTCTAACCTTAGGCGGTGGTGGGTTAGGCAACATTCCAAACAGGCCCTGAGCTAGCCTTTCTTTTTTGGCCATCAGGCAACCATGCTTCTTGCTCCCTCCCGTCTTTTGACTAATTGTCCGTGCTCGGCAGGAGCTGACCACTTCTGATTCTTCTTTATTTGCTTGGTGTCTGCTGCAGCAGCAGCCTGGAAAGCAGGGACGAACTAACCACCCGACTAATATAGTTAAACGTCGTTGACTCCTCAGGTACGGGAGGCAGCAGGCTACACTCGGAGTCCCTCCAGGAAGCTGCTTCCTACCCACAGTGTCATGCATGCGCATGTACTCGGAGTGATGACGAATCATGCAGCCGTGTGGTTCATGTGGGTTCGTACACAATTCTGGGCAACAGAGGAATGTGTACAGAATAGCCAATAATGTTAGACATCAACCTAATAATAATATGGATGGATGTAGATGTTGAAAGCTTGTGGATAAATTTCGGGGCTCACACGTCAGCTAAACCAGAATTGTTTTGTCTCTGTTCTGTGTCTCTCTCGTTTGTTCATACAATTCCCCTACTGCTTCCCGTTGAATGGCACACGCTTGTACATTCGTCCCACACGTTGGGCCTTGCGTGGATTGGGCTAGGGTTCGGCCCATCCGAATAGGCTCCAGCCCTCCAAGACGTTTGCACAGCCTGAATGATTATGGATGGATTCTGAAAAAAAATACTTGCGCACCATCCCTACTATCCATGCTCCTACAGCGAATTGAGATGCTATTATCATTCCTAGTACTATCCTTTCTTCGCTGTCTCTATATCCCCAACTTGTTCATTGCCTTCCGCTTTGAGTGGCTGCTTCCTTCAGTTTCAACAGAAACACTTCTTTTTCGGACATGGACACGGCATGTATTCCTAGTCTCTGTACAGGCAGAAGATTCCACCATCCTAAACTCTTTAGCAACATGTGGGCGTCCCTGTTCGCTTTCAGCTGGGGCTGTGGCCGGGTACAGACGAGGCATCTTGCCTGCCGCGCCCTCGCCAGCCAGGTAAAGAAGTCCTTGAAAATAAGAAGAGGAAACAGTTCCTGGTCATGGCGGAATCATAAATGGAACAGGAGGGACAAGTAAAAAAAAAGGAGAAAAGATAGCCGCTGGTGGAGCGACCCAACGGGCCGGGCAGTCTGCGAGTTCCATGGCCCGGCATCATCTCTTTCCACGGCGGCCCGTCTTCCTAGCCCTCTCCCAGCGGCCACCACCGCACACCCCCACCGCCAAAGCGTTTGCAGTGCGCCCAGCAGCGCAGGTCGAGCAGAGTGGCCGCGGCGTCTACTGTAGCCGCCGGGATCAGAACGGCATGGATTCCCTTCCCACACGCTACGCGCGCCCACCGTTCCAACGGAAGCAGCTGCCATGCCAGAGCCCAGAAGCCGCATGGACGCACATCCTGATCTTCAGAGTGATCGACCGCGCTGTGGCCCCCGGCTTAGATCAGAAGAGACGATGGTCAGATGGATAGCCTCACTGCCTCACACATGCTACGCCAAAGCTGAAGGGTGGCTACTGGCCAGCAGCGCTTCCATTCTTTTTGGGATCTCGGCCGGGCTCCTCCCCTTTTGGTACTTTTTCTGCCGCCTGGCTTTACTCTCTTTACCGCGCGCATTCCAAAGGGAATTTTGCGGCAAAGGGGGGAAAAAACGCTGCGGCCGCAGCAGGGGTGGCGATCGAGGGCAATCTCCGCGCTACGGATTCGTGCTGCCACGACGACGATGGACACGCATCGCAACCCCAGGAATGAGGAATCTCATCATCAGGTGGTGCGGGGAGCCTTTTTTCCGTTTCCATGACAACCAGCCACTCATCCGGCGTTCCTGGGGCAGGCATACGCGCTACGTACCTCATTCTGTGCGCGAGTATCTCTGATCCACTCAATCTTTTGATGCACTTTTTAGTTTGTTTATCGGTCGACTGGAGTCGACACCGAGGCAGCGGGAGGAGAGAACGCACGAGGCTTGCAAGCGACCGCCGCATCCGGCGCCGCGTTTAACGCCGCGGGCATGTGGCATTTACGCACGACAGGCACACGCGAGCGAGCGGGCATCCACCGGATGTATAGCAGCTCTACCTAGCTCTAATGATCATTCATAGCGTGCGCCTGACCCGCCCGGACGTCTACCCGTCCGCACAACGACCCCATGCGGCCTCATCGCTTTTCTTTAGGTACGAGCAGAGCAGTCCTGACGACGGCGGCTCTGGGGCGAGCTATCTAGGTCTGCTGATGAGGCCGATCTACCGACGACGAATTCCCTCCCCGGACTAGCTAGCTAGACTAGCTAGACTCGGTCACCGTGAATCAGTGGCCCACGCAAGGGGTCTCGCACGACACGGCCGAGCGAGGGGCGGCGGCATGCAGGCACCAGTGCGCGCGGGCGATCCGGCCGGGGGATAAGGGCACGCGCGCGCGCATTGGAGTAGTAGCATTGGACGGCGACGCCATGCATGATCAGGGACCTCGCACGCACGGAACAGTGCTCGTCGCCGATCCGGCTGCAGGCGGGGCAGAGCGCAGCTATCGGCGTCATGGATCGTGTCCGCCGCCGCTGGATGGATGAGCACAGCTACAGGACCCGGACGTCGTCCGTCTGGTCCGGAAAGTACAGTAAGCTCTGCTCCGTATGCAGCGGTCCATGGGAGCTCACTCGCATCAGGGTCCTGCACGTAATCTGCAGCCTGCATGCAGCGGTCGATCCATATCCATCAGGAACGCTGTAGCGAATTGATCAGCCAGCCTCCGGGTGATTTGTTGGCTGGCCGACTGGATCCGCTCCAGCTCATTACTATGGGGGCGGGGGAGGTAGGGTGTGCGTGTGTGTAGCTGATCTCTCTCCGGCGGCCGTGACATGATCGCCCGCCACCCACCAGCGGTGGCCAACCGAGCACGCAGCTTGTTGCTCCCCTTCACTTCGCTGCAGGGTGCAGGCAGGCAGGCCCTGTACTGGAGACCGCCGCTTGGGCCGTGAGCATGCATCCATGTGCTCGCTGCACGGATGGAGCCATCATCAGTTGCCCAACTGTGCTAGGGGCAAGGGAAAAAGGGTGGAGGCACAGTGACATCGAGCTGCTCCTGCCTTTACCGTGCACTTACGCAGCTGTGGTGTGTGTGTGCGTGTGTGTCTGTGTCTATCATAACTACTTTCTGGTGGTGAAGCCCCAGCAGCTTGCATTACCGGACGACACGGCCGAGCGAGTGGAAGTGAAAGCACATTGATCAAACCAAACCAATCCAAGCCGTGCAAGCATGGGCCAACTGATCAATGCGACCCGTCCAGCCCGGCCGAGGCGGCTGACCACACGGACAAAATGGCCGCGTCCTGCGCTACGACGCGCGGCAGGCCCCCCTACACTACGCAGCAAGAAGAAGGGCGCGTGCATGTTCAGCTGTCCCGTAGCCCGCCCGACTGCGCCGGCGTTTTCACTTCTTTCCCTCGGGTCCGGGTGATCCGATCAAAGATCAAGTGCGCAGCTGCCAGTTGGGGTGTGGCTCCGGCCTCCGGCGGCAGGCATGGACCGCATGGTGCTGCGCCGAGGGGAAGACAACGACGCGCGACAGGCTGACCTGAGCTTGCCGCGCGCGCCCTCAACCACCAGCCATGCCCGTGACGGCCTGACAGGGTTCCCGTTACTGGAATGCGGGCTTCTTTAGGCTTCAAAGCCCCGGTGCCTTGAGCATGGCAACAAAGGGGCAAGCCTAATAATGAGATTATTCTACATACTACTTTACACTGTATACATAATACTAGGACCTAATTATAGCCTAAATTTCTGGACTGCCGAACTGCATGTGCAGCCTTCTCACATGCTGGACGAACACGGAGTCCTCAAACAATCTTTTTCGGAGAAAAGAAAAAGGCTTCGTCGTCCTCAAGAACTAAGAACATTGCAAAACAAGAACATGCTAATTTTGATTTCCTTGGTGCATAGTTATTCGTGCACTTCTAGTACAGGAGAATGCGGGTTGGACTTCCTGGATTAGGCTAAGGGGTGAGATGATCTCATAGGAACTCTTTATCTTCTGACCACTCGCGGTAGAGAGAGCTCGTTCGTAGCCGTGCTCCCACCCATCATTTTCCGTTCGCACAACAACGGTTTAAAGGGTGCTCTCTGGTCCCGGTGGATAAGTCCAAACTCCAAAGGGAGAATGCTGATGAACTCGTTGCTTGTTTGGTTCGTGTAGAAGCTCTCGAATTCCATCTCGTCCCACGCCAAGGCCATTGCATCAACAAGGAAATGCTTTCTTCAAAAAAAAATTAAGTAAACGGTAGGCGGATTCCTCCTGTGCGGGTAGGGTAGATTTCCATCGAAATCCTCTTGGAAGCAGGCAGCCATTGGCCTCGCAGCTGCTCGTCTCTTTGCCCCGGCCGGCATCGGCACCCCGACATCCCACCTCGCCGCTTTCCCTTTCGCTTTCGGCCTGCGATCTCACTGCCCCGCTCGCCCCCAAACGGCTTCCTCCTCTGCCCCCCGCTCCACCTTTATCTTTTGTTCTCTTCTCCCTCCCGCTCCCAGCTGCCAAGCAAGCGACTCCCAGCGGTCACAAACCCCAAACCCCTCGCTTGGCGTCGAGCCGCGCTTTTGCTTCAGCTCCTTCCTCCTCCTCCCCATCCCGCTTGCACGCCACTCCTCGCTTGATGCAAATCTCTCCTCGCTGCTAGTGCTAGCCAGTCGCCACCCCGTTCGGGATCCGGGAGCAGATGGAGAAGGAGAGGAGGCAGGGGTTCTTTTCGGCGCTCAAGGGGGAGGTGGTGCGGGGCCTCTCCCCGGCGAGGTCGCGGGGGAAGTCGCTGCTCCCGCGCGCCCGCAAGACGGCCGCGGCGGAGGCCGAGGCGGCGCCGCCCGAGGAGCTCGCCCCGTACGCGCCGGAACAGTTCGTCGCCCACTCCGGCAGCCTCCGCCCGGGCGGCGAGGCCCTGGCGCCGCTCATGGAGGGCCCGGAGGTCGCCGAGGACGACGCGTGCGGCGAGGAGTCCGCGCGGCGGGACGGGTTCGGGCAGTGGGTCCGCGGCCACCTAGCCCGTGCCCCGCTGGTGGCCGGCGGCGGCGGGGACGCGTCGTTCCGCCGCTCCGACCTCCGCCTCCTCCTCGGCGTCATGGGCGCGCCGCTCGCGCCCGTCTCGGCCTCCGCCGCGGAGCCGCTGCCGCATCTCTCCGTCAAGGGCGCCCCCATTGTCAGTACACATCTCGGCTCCTTAGATTGGATCTCCTCTGTTCGCGAGCTTCTCCTCGGCAAATGCGGCAGCGTTTTGGGTTCTGACGCCGCCGGCGGCGCTCGATCTGTTGTTGTTCGTTGCAGGAGTCGTCGTCGGCGCAGTACATCCTGCAGCAGTACATGGCGGCGTCGGGCGGCGCCAAGGTGCTGCGGTCGGTGCGGAACGCGTACGCGATGGGGAAGGTCCGGATGGTCGCGTCGGAGTTTGAGACGGCCACCCGGGTGGTCAAGAACCGCGGCTCCGGCGCTGCCTCCGCCGTGGAGCAGGGCGGGTTCGTGCTCTGGCAGATGTCCCCGGACATGTGGTACGTCGAGCTCGCCGTCGGCGGCAGCAAGGTCCGCGCCGGCTGCAACGGCCGCCTCGTCTGGCGCCACACGCCGTGGCTCGGCGCCCACGCCGCCAAGGGCCCCGTCCGCCCCCTCCGCCGCGCCCTCCAGGTCGGCATTCCCGAGCACTTACTTGTCTTGTTCGTCTCGACGCGCATCGCGGCGCTGCCATTGGTGTCAACTGAACTAGGTTGTGTCGTGTGCTGCAGGGTCTGGATCCGCTGTCGACGGCGGGCCTGTTCGCGGAGGCGCGGTGCGTGGGCGAGAAGAAGGTCGGCGGCGAGGACTGCTTCATCCTGAAGCTGTCGGCGGGCGCGGAGACGCTGCGGCAGCGGAGCGAGGGCCCGGCGGAGATCATCCGGCACGTGCTGTTCGGCTACTTCAGCCAGCGCACGGGGCTGCTGGTGCACGTGGAGGACTCGCACCTGACGCGCATCCAGCCGCACGCCGGCGGCGACGCCGTCTACTGGGAGACCACCATCAGCTCCTTCCTGGAGGACTACCGCGCCGTGGACGGCGTGATGATCGCGCACGCCGGCCGCTCGGCCGTGACGCTGTTCCGGTTCGGCGAGACGGCCATGAGCCACACCAAGACGCGCATGGAGGAGGCGTGGACCATCCAGGAGGCCGCGTTCAACGTGCCGGGCCTCTCCACCGACTGCTTCATCCCGCCCGCCGACATCCGGCGCGACTCCGTCGGCGAGCCCCACTGCGAGCTCCCGCCCCGCGGCGGCGGAGGCGGCGGCGCCGCCAAGGCCGGCGCCGTGCACCCCGCGCGCGTCGCCGCCGCGGAGCGCGTGCACCCGCGGCGCGATGCGGCCGGCGCCGGCGCCGGGGACAAGATCCACTGGACGGTGGAAATGTGAGGAGCGGGAGGGGATCATTTTACTCGGTTGGATTCGTAAGAGTGGGTGAGGATTAGCTAAGCAGCTACTAGCTAGGAAGCAAAACAAAATCCAGCAATCCAATTTGTTCATAGCACTAGAAACCAAACCTTTCTTCTCCATCCAAACAGGCAAACACTAACTCCACCTCCTAGTGGCTTGTATTTCTGTACAGATGAGCAGCAAAGACTCTCCATCTCAGTGTTGAATTGTACTGTAACATTTGCAAGAATTTAAGAATTGACACAGGCAAAACATCAGATCTGTGTGCCTAATTTCGACACGTTGCTCTTCTACGTCACAATATGTGTGGGTACCAATGGGCGGTTTTCAAGCTGGTTGGTATGTTTTGCTTTCGACCTTTGTTTTCCATGGTACATTGTACTACTACTGGTTGCCAGGTTTTGCTTAGAAACTAACCAAGTATCTTTACCACCCTTTCCAGGTACTTGTGAGAGTTACTTGCCACATTCGCCGTAGTGGTGGTGGTGCGGTGGTGGCTACAGGTGAAAGATCATTGCTTGCAAGTTAACCAACGAGCTTCTCGTGCCAGAACAAACTTTCTGGCCTGTAGCTAGGCCAGGACAGGGCAATGCCAATGCCACCAACCAAGCTATCACAGTCGCCCTAGCTCACGGTACATGTAGGCTGTAGCTTGGCATTGGATGCTGAGGTCACTGGACAGCGGTAGATCAGGTGACCTCCTCCTATCCTTTTCCTCCCTGGCCACCGCCCAGTGTACCTTGTCCCTGCCTGCCTGCTCGTCGCCATGGACGCATCATGACAGTTTGACAGACAGAGGCATGCACATTGGCATGGCTGGCCGTAGGGATGGGTGGGGCCCACTTGCAGGCAGGGTGGCTGCCTTCAGTTCGTGTACTGTGCTGTGCTGGGGAAGAGCATGAACTTTTACGTGTTTGCCTTTACTGACGCGCGACCTCCAGAGAGCTGCGGCGCCTAGAATTCATGCTAGGGGAGGGGCACGGCCGTCCTCTAGAAGATAAAAGTCTGTTGGGTCCTGCGGTGGGTGCTGATGTTCCCATTTCTGTTTTAGTTGCGGTAGTTCATGTTTTTCATCCATGCCGCATGGCCTCATGGTCGTCTTATGGAGTAGTGAGCTGCCCATTCATCATCCGGTATTGAAGAGCTCTGACCAAGTGTATGTGATGGTTTATAGGCAGTGACGGAGCGAGAATTAAAATCTACCTATGACAAATCTACTACCTACCGTATTCTAACAAATCATATTTGCTAAATCATATCGTACTTGGTAAATTACGATGGCGGCCGTGGTGTTCGTCGGCCGGCAGGTTGGGCGGCTGCTATGGTTCGCCGTACTGGCCACCGGTCATGGGTGTAGGAGAGGATGAATCGTGACGAAGAGATTCTACGACTGTCGCAGGTCTCCATAGGTGGTGACTTTTCTTAAGAAGCCATTTCCGATTTTCTGCAGAAAACACCAACAGAAGCGACTCCTTGCCCTTCACATGGCTGGTGCCAGTGTTGGACTTGGACAGGAAACACTGCCGTGACCTTGGAGCAGAGCAGAGGGCAGCGCAGCCTGTTCGACTGGCGTCTCCGCCGATGTTGCCTCGTCACGAACATAGGGCAGCATGGAGCTTCCGTCAGCTCCTCACAGTTCTGGGCGAGGTTCTGCCAGTGCCAGGCCATGTGCTAATCAGCATACCTGCAACAGAAAAACGACTTAAAATGTTGAACTTTCTGAAATCTGAAATTCTTTATCTTTTTGGAACGCAAAGGACTTTAGTTTAGGTTCTTACATTTATTTTCGAGAACACGGAAGTCATTACCACAGCACTAGTGGTAAACACTAGCAGCACAGTGCAGATCCCTGAACTGATGCCAGACTGGTGTCGTACGGGCACTATTTTCCTTGGTCGGGTGTACGGTTCCCATGATCATATCTTGTCGGATGGATCATGGGTCACTCCGGATGCATGGCTTCATAAACAAAATTTTGTCAAGTCCCTACATTACAGAGTCACTGTCTGGAACGGAGGGAGGCTTTGGGTACAAATGCTGTAAGTGTAAAGCTAAAAGTCTTTACTTTATGAACGATGCTGGAAGCCGGAGTTTCAGCATAATGTCTCTGAAAAGCTCATATTTATAGGAAACAATTTGATTCTCATACAAATAAGAAAAAAGGTGTCGATGTATGTAATGTTTGGTCAGCACCAGTAACCTGCCCCAGGATTGTGCGCATCGTCCTCTGTAATCCGCATGGCATCTCGCGAGTTTAGCGATGATCTTGACGGCTTCCTTTCCGGCTTTTCCCCGCTAGAAACCATCATCGCCCATCACCATGGCCTAGCATTATTATTCTAGCCTCACCTTCCCCTTCTCCGTCTCACGTTGGCGTTCTCCTTTTGATACCCTCGTGCACCGTTTCAAATCGATCGCGGCACTTTACCTTCTTTACCATCTTGTATGCTTTCAGTCGCTCCTCTCGAAAAAGGAAAAGGAGAGCAAAATGCGCTCGATCCTATGCACACCATTGCGTACAACGAGGAAGAACATACAGTGCAGTGCAGCCATTTGGTTAGTTCACCTGTCAGGGCACAAAAAATGTTAATACCCATAGGCTCCACAGATAGCTCACATAGGATGTGAGATGTCATGTGACTGTGTCTGAACTCTGAACCCTCCTGTTTAGCCAAAGAATTAACCCAGTGTCTGTGCAGTACAATTTGGTCCAGAGAAAATATCATGTGAACTCTGAACTCCGAATGCATCAGAATGTACATGTACAGTATCAGCATCCCTAGTTATTTTTCCATGGGGCCGGGACAAAACAATTTGCTGACTTAAGTAGCTCTTCCTTCTGAATCGGATCCAAATTTCATCATGGCAAGTGCCCATTTCCCCATTGAATATCATGGGTTTGCGGCTTTCGAAGTGTCGGTACGAAGATCCGATCGATCCACCCCCTTTGATGCGTTTGCTCTTTTCACGCTCCTTTGTTTCTTATAACAAAGGGAGAGGAGGTAGATCTTGATCTTCTTGGCTTTAGTTAACTATCCGACCTGTCGGATTGCAGAGTTCTTTTTGGCAGTCTTTGCTTTAGATTGGCATCTGGGGCATCGGCTTTCTCCAACGGATCACACTTCAGATTTTTAGTGTCTTGCTGCAGTATTCTACTGATGGTCTCAGGAGAGAAACAAAATGGGTTGGTGAAAGCTGCGTGGCTCCGAGAACACAGTGGCTCTGGCACCGGCAACCTTGAGCTGGAGGTGTCTATTGTTTTATGCATCGGGGGCCAGCTCTAGTTTATGCAGTAGTGTTCCATCCATCAAATAGGTTAAGCCCTCTGGCTGGATTCCCTGATGGATGCTCAACTAATGTCAGGCCGTTTGCTGATGGACCCTGGCTTCACCAAATGCTTCTTGCGCAGTGGTGAGGCAGGGGACCAGGCATTTAGGCAGCGTGCATGCTCTGTACTAGAGATACTCCTGTATGTTTTCTCATGCTTGTACACTTTACTATGCAAATCAGATCACTGTATGTTACAGTATCATGCCAAACCTACAGAATCAGTGCGTACTAAATACTGTATGCTGTACCATGCAAAAGAGGGAACAGTTTATTATGATGAGTTCGTTGGTTCTGTGATGGTATGCGTAGGTTCAAATACATGTATCTCTCCTCCTACTCTTAGTTTATTAGTTTGACAAAATTGACTCTATGTTTGAATATTTGTCTTTCTTTCTGCTCTATCTTGAATTCTGAAAACCCATAACTTTTTTCCTGATGAACATAAAGAGTTATTTTTGAAGGCAAACAAAAATAGTCAATCATTTGTGTACCAACTTCACTTGGACTCCATTTATGGTTATGAAAGAAAAGGAGTTTTTTTTTTGAAAAAGGGATAAAAAAAATTAAATTCGAAAAAGGGGTGCCGATTGGCAAATTTCGGAAAATGGGAACCTCCAGCCCGATCAACGGGCGGGAGGCGTGGGGCCAGGGACCTTCCGCCCGTCCAACGAGCGGGAGGTCCCAAAATTATTTTCAGGCCCCTCCCGAGGGCCTCTTCGCGAATAAGAAAAGTTTCTTATTCGCGAAGAGGCCCCTGAGACATCCCACCGCCCGCCCAATTTATTAGAATAAGAAAAGTTTCTTATTCTAATAAATTTTTTGTTAGAATTTATGTTTTACAAACTATTTAAAATTCATACTTTTTTCAAATACAAGATTTATTCGCCATACTCTTTTGTATACATAAATTTTAAATTTAGTTCAATTTACGAAGAAGATTACGGTATCTAAAACTCTTTTGTATATATGAAGATAGTTAAGCGATAACGTTTTACAACGTAGAATCCAAATATTATGATAGCACGATACATCAAGCCATTAAAAATAAATTATGTGTATTTGTAACCCAGGCTGCGCTGCTTCTTCGTCATGGACCTTTCTGCATCGCCATGCGGTTCGTACGTGGGTCTCGCTCGATCACGCGTGGAATTTTTTAGAATTAATTAGCAGAGGAAATATAGATAAAGTAATCGGAAAGCAGCCTGAGTTAGCGGGACGCACAGGCTGTTCCAGTACGGACCCACGTGTCATTGAGTATACCGCACTCCACGGCCCAGTGATTACTCGTTGGAGACCGGGCCAATTCCCCGTTCCCGCGGCCCCTCAGCGGACCACGTGGCTGGCGCCTAACTTATATGGAACCTCCCGCCCGCCCAATGGGCGGGATGCCCCTCCGCAGTCTACGGGTCCCGGACCTCCCACCCGTTGGGCGGACGGGATGCCCCGCGCTCGCGTCAGGGGGCTCTTCGTGAATAAGAAAAGTTTCTTATTCGCGAAGAGACCCTCGGGAGGGGTCTGGAAATAATTTTGGGACCTCCCGCCCGTTGGATGGACGGGAGGTACCCATTTTCCGAAATTTTGCCAATCGGCACCTTTTTTTGAATTTAATTTTTTTATCCTTTTTTCAGAAAAAACTCGAAAGAAATGAACATGTTCTATTATTGCTTGCAGCCGACTTGGCTGAGCTGCCGAGCCCAAACCCGGCCTTCTTGGGCCATCTCTCCAAATTTCCTAGCCCAACCCAGGCTTCTCGAGGCTGGCAAGTGTCTCTGTGCCTGGCTCATGTTTGATCACAAGGAAGCAATCGAGGCCGTTTTGCTGTTTATTCTTCCTGCTGCTATGCATTGTTGCCTTTGGTTGGAACATCTGAATCTGCTTTAGGAGTGTTTCACACCTCTGCCTTTGTTTCAGTGAAGCAAGTAGTCTGCCAATGACATTGCGTCCCTAAAGAGTCAAGAGCGGTACCAATTCTTCTTGTATGTCTTCTTGAAGATGTTCCAACATTCTTCCGGACAAATTGGTTGGTAAGTCCAGTCTTCAATGTTGACGCCAAAATTGTGGGCACTCTCTCCCTGCTTTCCCTTCACTTTGCTTTAGAGTTTATTTCTTGAAGATTTGAATGTACCAACTACCAAACATTCTCCAATTCGTAGCACTCGCTTTCCCACTTAATATTTTCACAATATAAAAGGACAACCTTTACGCGTGCATGCTACACGGTTTTGGTTGTTATGTTGTGAAGTCTCGCATTCTAAAGTGGAGCTCCATCGTTGTTTCCCTTTGTTGTTTGACAGACTAGCCATTTGATGCTGCAGTGGCAAGTGAGGATGCTGCGAAGCTAGCTGCAAGCTATTATGCGGTCTGCGGTGGTAGACGAGGTGGAGGAGATGGATGTTGGAATAGTGTGAACTGACAAAGTTTGATGCATGGACCATGGATCGGATATATCTAACTTATAGTTTCAATTCTAATTTTTTATGGAATTGTAAACTTTTCAATTTAGTTGGTTTGAGTAATTCTGAAGAAACAAGTTTTGCACAAAGAGAATAGTGTGGTGTATGAGGGTTGTACTACTTGTCGCTCTAAGAACATGCAGAAAAAAGAGAAAAGAGAAGAATAATAACACAATGGCAAAGCCAGAAAAAGAAGAAGAAAGCAATCTTGTTTCTGAGACCCCAGCTTGTGAGTTTCGGAGCATTTTTCTCGGCTGTTTCTCAAGGAATCAATACTGCAAAGCTGCCTGTTGCTTCTCATTCGCCCTTTGCAACCATTCCACCATCGAACACCGCAGCCTTTCCGGTGCGCGCGCAACCCACAACTTGAGAAAGCTCGTGAGAACGTGTGTCCATCTCTCCAGCTTCGGGTCCTGGTGGTGACGATACTTTTGCATCAGAGACCTTCTGCTGCTGTTGTCCCTGCCGGCATTTCTCCCTGGGATCGTCTTCTTTACCTGAAGGTACGCCGCGCCATGTCTGGATTTCCAAAGCATCTGGTACGCCGTCGCTTCTGCCTTCAGGTACAGGCACTCCAGCGCCTTTGGCAACACCGTCTCGTCCACCTGCTGCAGGCTGAGGTTCGTGTGCGCGCCGTGCTGCTCCTCGCCGTCGATCACCTCCAGCGCGGAGGACTCGGCTCTCGGCGTCACGCCTCCTAACGAGCCATGGGGCGTGAACAGGAGCCCGAGCTTCAGGTGTGGCGTGTCTTTGGAAGAAGCTGCTCGACCTTCAGGAATCGCCCTCCTCCGCATCTTGTACTCGGACAGAGGGATCTGGCACTGCCAGTACACCTCGATAACTGATTCCAGAGACACTTCTGGTAGCCCCGTTGCGCCCGTGTCGCCTTTGCAGGGCTCTGCACGATGCTGATGGCTGCAGCAGAGCGGGTCGGGGCGAAACCACTGGCTCATGTCTCTGTGGATGCTGTTCCAGTGCATCTTGTGAGTGGTGTCGGCGTACGGCACCCAGGAGAAGTCCTGCGTCGGGAGGCTCGCGAGCTCCCTGGTGGCGGCCTCGGCCGTGGACCGGAAGTGGGGCGTGACCAGCAGCTGCAGGCACTTGATCGTGGTCCCGACAATGTCCGTGCTCTCCGAGAGCCGGAGCATGGAGCCGATGCACAGGTTCTTCTCCGGCGCGTCGTCGTCCTCGTAGATGAAGATGAGCTTCGCCTCTACCCCGCGACCTTCCAGGAATATGGGACGGACGCAGAAGAGGTGGTACTGGCTGCCCCGGACGAGGCGGTACCGGAGCTCGTCGCCGGCGAGCAGGCGCGCGATGAGCGGGTCGAAGAACGCGTACCGCCGCGGCGTGCCGCCGAGCTCCACGAACCTCAGGAACTCGGCCGCGCCGTCCGCGTACCACTCGAACCGCCGGACCGCGGGGCCGCTCCAGCCGTGCCTGCCGTCGTCGCCGCTGAGGACGTCGGAGGAGAGGAACGACCTGGCGGCGCGGGCGAGCCGCGCGGGGAAGGACGCGCCCCTCGCCGCCCGCCGCCTCTCCTCGTCCTCCACGGCGCGCCGCTTGCACCGGCGCAGCGCGTCGTCGCACTCCCGGGCGGCGCGCTTGAGCTTCCCGCGCCACCGGAGCAGCGACGCGTCGGTGATCCGCCACTTGTTGGAGGTCTCGAGCGCCGCCTCCAGCTTGATGTGCGCCATCTCCAGCCGCTCCAGGCTCTCCTCCTGGCTCGGTCTCCGTCCCGGCGTCTGCTTGTCGAGGACCCTGGATACGATCTGGGTGATTACCACCTCGGCCACCGCGGAACTCACGATCTCCGCCATTAGTCTGGACTGAACCAGCGAAGATCGTAAGAATGCACGAGCTCGATTGATCTCATGGAAGTTGTGAACATTGTATATAGGGAGATTTCAGAGGAAACACCATGGAAAGGAAATCAAGTGGGAATAACGCGCAGAAAAGGGATGGAATATGACGTGCATAGACCAGAGTCCAGGAATGCGAGACAAGCGGCGGTGACTTGAATAATAACAATTGGTCTCCATGAGTGTTTCAGCGAAATTTGACAGAATAAGTGGACTTCGACGAAGAACAGCGAGCGAGAGCTGTCGGTGACTGAGTATTTCTTCTATTTTATCCCAAGGGCCCCCCTTTGGCACCAGCTTAACTGATCCAAGAATATTGGCAAAAGACATCAGACAACAATAGTGGCTAAAACTCTATAATGGTTGGAGTAAAGGCCCCACACACTGTTTCGAAATTCCTGTTTCCGTGAGAAAGCAGGTGCGGTCAAGCCTCTCCAGCTTCGAGCACTGACTCAAAAATATCCGGGCCACGTGGACATGACAATGGACTGTCATGAATTTTGTTTTTAGAATTTTGTGCTATCATTCCCGCGCAAAGTGTAAACTGTTAATGTCACAAATACATGATGTTTTCGGAAGTTTCTGGTCTAAACTTAATTTCAACGTTTTCAACCTTTTCAAACTATTGCATGTTTTAATCTTACTGTTACTAATTAGAATCTTATTCTATAGCCTCCACATTAATCCTCGCAAAAGACATACTAGTACTAGAAAAAAAAGATAAATTCTATAAGTTATCTAGTCTCGGGTCAGTTCCAAGATATAGTAGCTTCTACCAAATTTGGACCCATTTCGTAGAAATTATCTTGGTCTCCCCTAATTTGTGAGTCAATCTTGCCAGCGTTTTATGTGGGTTTTCAGGTGTTCATGTAGCAGCAGGTCGAGACATCAAAATTTCTTTTCCAATCTGTCACAAACTAGTGACTATTCCTTTCTCTAAAAAATGCCATAATTGTTCTCTCCTTTTTCTTAGTGTAGTCATGACATGCAGCGGTGTCATCTTGAAAATTGTATCGTTGTATATGAAGCAAAACAGAACATATTTTTATTCTTATTCTCCGTTGAAGGGTTACATTGGTGAACTTTCCCACGTTGGTTATAGGCAGCTTCCTTGCGCCTTGGATGCTTGGGAATAATGCTATATGGATCTCTACTATGGATGTGCGTGCTCCTCAATTAATGAAGCTGAAAATGTACCCGCAAAAAAAGCTAAAATGTATTTTAGTTTCATGTTGTGCAAGTAAAGAGAAAAATTATTAATTTCTCCAACACTTACGTAAGCGATTATACCATCCAAGCAATTAAGAGCAATTTATTGCTTTTGACACTTTGGAAAGCGATCGTGCCATACTACACTATGGTTTAGCAGCTTCACGGTCTAAGCTAGCTCATTGTGATATTGTTCTGCTCTCTCTCGCATCACTCGACACTAATTTTGGAAGCATTCTTGCGATATGTAGCTTCTTGGATGGTGAATGACGGAATAAGTATGGCGGCCGGTTGCTTCTAGAATTATTTCGATAGCGAATGACCGCCATACAGTCGGACTCAAGAATCTATGTAGGCTGATGAAAGTAGGACTTTACATGTGTGATCCCTAATCACAACAGCAATACCAGCTTTGCGATTCTGCATAGAAACAACTTCATCAACATTATCAACATTGATTTTGATCTGTCCAGTATCAGTGTTAGGAGGCTCCCACAATAGCAATCTCCTCTCATGTCCAGGCTATCAGGTGTAGGTGACGTTTGTTCTTTTCTTCTATCATATCCAGGTCAAAATTTTGTTGGATAGAATACAATTAAAAAATTTCAATGGACCGCCAAGAGCTAGTCTAAAACCTAATATCTCCTAATTGGCTAATTGGATATTATAGTATGGAGTATATTCATGTATAACGACAACATAAGGACAACATAAACCTTTTGCATCTTTTTAGATTCCTAATTTAGCTATATTTATAATTTGTATTTGGCTGAACTTTTCTGGTTAATATAGGCCGTAAGATCTTTATAAAATCCGACGTGTAAATTCTACTTTCTTTTAGATTAATGTAGAAATTTCTATACCCTCTCAGAGCGAGCGTGGTGACTCTTTTTTACACTCTCTTATTAATTTTGTTGGACGGAACAGAATCAAAGAATATCAATGAACAGCTAATAGTTAGCCTAAGGCCTAATATTTCTTGATTGGCTAATTAAATATTGTAGTATGGATTTATTCATGTATAATGATAATATAAGTTGTTGTTTAGCTCGTGGCTTTATGCTTGTAATCGTAGTAGCTAGGGATTATTCCAGAATCCATCCAGCCGCCAGCCTTGCCTTTGCAAATGGAGTGGCCACTGTATCCTGCATGGAGCTTTGAGCGCATAAAAAGATGGCCTAGCAGCGTGCAAGCTGATGAGGACTTTTTGAGATGCTCGACATCTTTTGTGTTCGTAGGCCTGCATGGAGATCATCTTTTGTGTTCCGTTTAGGCCTAAAAATAAGCAAACTCAGTACTCATCTTATATATCTACTCCATAGTATACACAACTTCGTGGGGTAGAGAGAGGAAAAAAATATAGAAACACAATCTGTGTCACGCTGATGAATTGCCTATTTTTAGATTTCTAATCTAGCTATATTTATAATTTGTATTTGGCGTGTACTCTTCAGGTCAATATAGACTATTAGATCTTCATAAAATCCGACGTGCAAATCCTTCTCTTTTTTAGATTAATGTGGGAATTTCTATACCTCTCAGTGAACGTGGTAGCTTCTTTTAACATTTCCATATTAATATAATAGATAGATAGATAGATAGATAGATAGATAGATAGATAGATAGATAGATTCTCAATAAGCTTATCCCTGGTCAATACATTCCCTCCTCTCTTGTTTCTTAGTTTCAGTTTCATTTAGTCCCATCACTTAGGGACTTGAGAGAGAGGGGGGGGGGGGTGTTGTTCATATCGGCTTTACTTACTTTCAATTCGCTTTACTGAAAAGCAAAAAATGAGTTATGCTGTGTACAGACCGCAACCAGCAGCCCATCATGTCCAATTGAATGATTGATTTCCACAAAAGTCGCAATCATCAAGCATCATCTGCATAGCAGCCATGATCATTCAAACGGCTGGATAAACAGTAACGTACTAATCAACTAGCAAGTTGGTCCGTGCACATTGGAAATGCTAGATTAATTAGTTTTTTAAAAAATAAAAAAATCTCATTTGAACAGCCTGAATGTCTTACACCAGAAGAGCCAGCTGCATCTTTTCACTTCTCTATCCATTCAGCAGAGGTCGTAGACAACACGGCACACGCCCGGATTTTACCAGAGACTCGCTGAACCATCCACGTTCTACAAGTTGGAGTGAGTGTGACTACGTCAAATGGAGTGAGTGTGACTACGGCTAGCTCCAGGCAGATCGAACCTCCTGTGATCTGAACTCTGACGACTTGACCGAACCCAATCGCGTGCTCCATTGTTCACACCAGGAGCAATTTTGTCCCGGACGCCCTACGCTTGCCGTAACCGCGCCAAGGCTTGCTGCTTCCCATCCAAACTTCCGCCGGGCTCTCCGATCCAGCGGCCCCCAGGAAACAGTGCCGAGCTCCAGCTCCCCGCAGCATGCCGCGCTCCACGCCGCCGCCGAGCTCCCCGACGGCGGGGCCAATGAGCAGCCTCCGCTTCCGCGGCGCGGCGTTGAACTCCACGCACCTGAGGAACTCGGCGGCGCCGTCGGCCAGCCTCTCGAACCTCTCCACGGCGGCGCGGGCGCGGGAGGCATCGTCCCAGCCGCCGCCGCGGCGGCGGGCGAGCGCCAGGAGCGCCGAGACGAAGCACAGGATGGCGTGCGCGACGCGCCCCGGGAGCGGCGCCCGCGCCAGCCGCTCCCGGGCGGCCTCCTCCTGCAGCTCCCGGAGCTTCCACCGGTGCAGCGCGGCGTCGCACTCGCCCGCGGCGCGGCGCAGCCTGCGGCGCCACCGGAGCAGGGGCGCGTCCGCGGCGCGCCACCGGGCGGACACCTCCAGCGCGGCCTCCATCCGGATGTGCGCCATCTCCAGCCTCTCGACGCCCTCCCGCGCGCTCAGCCGGTCCCGGTGCCGGCCGATGAGGAAGGAGGAGGTCCGGCTGACCACCTCGCCGACGACGATGGACCCGACCATCTCCGCCATCGCTGCGATGGTTCCCTCGACTGCTCTCGCCGGCTACAGACGTAACCACATCAGCGCTCGAGTGTTATTTGCACAGGCGGGAGGGGACGATCGGAGGCGATGAGGACAGCCAAGGTTGGAGGTGATTGTGGGAAGGAAAGGTTGGAGGTGTGCTCCTGGTCAGAGCTCAGGCCATGGAGGCGCTCACAAATAGTAGCAGCAGCAGTTGGCGGACCAACTTGGCAACTGACCAAGTCTTTGCCGCGTTAATCTGACCGCCCTTTTCGTGTTCCAAAGGCCTGCTGCTTGATTTGTGGTCTTAGGTCCAAGTCCAGTGTCCATTCCAACCTCTCTCTAATTTCTTTTTTTACTCAGGATAGGCTGGAAAAAAGACTGCCGGGATGGGCTCGGTGTCATTCGGCCATTTTGGGGGCGAGCAGCCAGCCCAATATGACATTCGCTAGAGACAGAACTAGCCCAATAGAGAGAGAGAGGGGCATGCAGCCCATTCATGACATTCTACTTCCTCCGTCCTGATTTATAAATCAAAGCGCTCTAACACCAAATTTATAAATAAAAATCTAACACATCAAATAAGTAAATATAAAAAATATATTTCATAATAAATTTAATTATTTTCATCTGACATTCAAAATATTACTACCCTTTTCTATAAACTTGATCAAACTTTGAATAGTTTGACTTAGGACAAACCAGAATGCCTTACATTTTAGAACGGATGGAGTACATTTTTCCTTTCAAACGTTCCACGCAAATTATGTTTCTACTTTATTGATTTATTATTATAGTACACGCAAAAGAAATTTCCAATGCCTATAAACGATGGATGGGTTTGGGCGGCGACAGACCGATGATAGTCTTTGACGTGACGATGCAGCGTTGCTGTTTGAGTGAGCCCCTACTGGTTATATATTAGAAAAAAAATTAAAAAGGAAAAGGAAGGGAAACTAAGGAGTGTAGCAAAGTTTCTAATACGAGGCAAGTACAGCTTTTGCACGATTGATAACCATGGCGAGTTCATGTACAAACTTCGCATGACAGCCATATCCACCGTGGGGTAAATGTTAATTGTCATCTAAGCTAGACCAAATCATCATTCCTCGCCGTCCAGATGCTCCAGGCCAAGAATTAAGCTCATCAAGGGCCAACAGGCTTTGGCTAAATCGCAACTAAGAATGTTTCTTCTTTCTGAAACCAATGTTCATCTTTAATTACGGAACAATTATTCATCTTGAATCACGATCATCATGGCCAGATTTTGCTGATGCCGTGTGGCAAACAATCCTTTGGTTCTAAGGGTGAAGGCGTTGAACGAACCGCTGTCGTGCGAGTGGAAGGTCACAGGTCTGCAATTGGCAGCTGATTGCCCTTTGCCCAAACCGATCGACAGCGCCGCAATCTGATCAGGCCGGAGAAATCAAACAGAGGTCAGAAGCAAGTTCCACTTCCCTGCAGGAGGCTGCGGAGACACGGTGCTTGACAGCTTGAGCTCAACAGCAGCAGCGTGCCAGAGCTTGTAAAAGCACAAGAAGATTGGTATCCCAAGTATGTGTTGATCAGCAAACTGCCCTAAATTGTCGGTGCACAGCCTGAATATACAACCTTGACTGGAGCTACACGCAGAGACTTGCCACGCAGGCGTGCATGCCCTCGCTCCAAACCACAATACTTAATCTGAATTAAACTTCGTCTAAAATTTATATATGCTACTGCTGGATGGAAAACGATGTTCCTGCTTCCGTTGTGTTCGTTGCAACTTACCGATCTGAACGTCCATGTCAAACTGGCCGTGAACATCAGGTAGCTGTTGGAGGTGCAGGCCAGCTTCATCCCAGCTTAGCTCTGAAACAGTGCAGCCCCCACCCCAAGCCGTCACTTCTCAACCATCCATCTTTGCAGTTTGCATGCATGCACGCTTGTCTTGTCACCATAATTCGAGCATTAAGGTAACAGCCGGGGTCCTTCCTGATTAATACCTTTCCTCTTTTTAATTTCTCTATATGGAGACTGATTTGGAGTGTGGGAGGCTGCACCATCGTCTTTGAAGGAACAGCACATAACTTTGTATCTCTGTCATCTCCTTTTCCTTTTTTTTTTAAAAAATGAACTTATCTGTCATCTGAAAGTTTGGTACCTCGTTTGAACGGATGATGAAACAAGTTTGCTGAACTGCAGTACGGTTTACTTGTTTTCCAATACGAAGCGATGCTTACGTTTGGAAAAAATCATATCATACTTTTTTTGTTCACACACGTTTTCTTGGCATCAACAAAAAGAAACGTCTTAGTCGTTGAGATCCACATTAAGACTAGCATGAAGTTTCCTACTTCATAACAAAAATTAACTTGCGAAGCATTGAGATAGTAGCTTGCCTGTTGCAATCGGACGATCCGATCCTCTTCTTTTCCTCTGCTCCGCATCTCTACCTAACATAGTACCCTAGAATCCTAAGTTCCTAGCTTCTCAGCGAGTCCTCTTAAAACACGTACAATGCAAAGCAGACGAGCTGCCGTATTCAAAGATACAAAAACAGAACAGGATTACCATTTACCAGCAGACTCGTCTGACTATTCAAAACGCCTATTAGAGGCCTATATCCTAACAAGACAGAGGTCTAAGCCTGGGTAGGTTAATTCGAACTTCAACAACGACCAAGACATCAGTTTTAGACGGAATCATCAAACCGGACTTTAGTTGGAAGTGACCCCATCAGGCATCAGCGATACGAAAAGAAGGGGAAAAAAAAAGGTGTGCTGCTGTGTCTCATTGCAACAACAATGACCGACTACGCATGTGTGGACGCATGCAGCGCAAGCGATGGATCATTCTTTCCTTGAGCACAGCATTCCCGTCACGTATTCCTCCGGCCTGACAGCAACGGTTCAACCGCTGCCGATCCTTCTGGCGACCCTCCTAGCTTAGCTTCCTTTTTGGTCCCTTACTTGTCTGTGTTTTTTTTTTCCACTTTTGGTCCACTTGGTCATGATGCATCGCATAGTTGCATGCATCAACGAACTTGGGTAGCTTATCATTAGCTTCCATACGGCCTAACCAACTCGGATTACTACTATAGTTAAGAGTTCTGTAACTAACGTTGTACAGTGACACTGTACAGTGACATTGCAGCGACCAGGAAGCATGCGGTTGCTTGCGGCCCCAACGGAAATGTGACACACATGCTGCCTTTCCTTGTCAGCGCGGAAAAATTAGCATGAAGCGCCGACGGCAGAAAAGGCAGCAGCCCGTCTTCAGGCTGATGTTGTGAAAGAAAACAACTTACAATGTGTGAGTGGATTAACGTGAAAATGAACTGAGAAACACGAGAGAGATGACTTGCAAAGAAAAAGCTGGCGAATTGAACATTTTGCAAAGGCGGGGGCCAAAAAGATAGCGATGCTCTGGATCGAGCCATGTACAGCGTAGTACGTCTGTCGTGCAGCTGTTTTATGCGTCGACAATCTAGCTAGCTAGCTTGGAGGTCCTTCCCGGATCCTGATGAGTTCCTGGACTTTAGGAATTGGGTGTTGTACTGCTGCATCGTGGTCATCAGTCCAGTCCAGCTACTAGCTCAGTAGACGGCCAGGTTGAGGAAAACTTTTGTGTGTGATGGATGGCGCACACTAACCACACCGACAGGCGCGTAGGCGTACACTCCTTGCGCAACAGCCGCCGCGACGCGACACCGTACCACCCCCTGAAAACTCTCGGCGTGCACATCAGCACGACGGCAGCAACCACCACCGGCGAACTAGCATCCTGGCAAGTGAAGTTAGCCCGGCGACACGGTAACGCCACGAGTTACTTGGCAAGTAACTCGTCCGCCACACGCGGCGCCGGGGCCTGAGGCTGACAGCGTCGACCGGCGGCGGCGACGACGACGACACGGCCTGCTCGCGTCAAGGCAGGAGGAGGATCGAGGGAGCCCGTCATTACTTCGGCCCGGGAACCCCGCCGACACTCGCAGCCGCAACGGCTCCCGACACACCCCCGGGCTGAGCCCGACCCCAGCGCGCGCGACCAGACGGTGACCTGCCTGGCTCGGTCCTCCTCCGCCCACACCTACCGCTCCAACGGCACGCTACAGCGCCCGGGCGTCGCAGGCCTACGCGCCACGAGGCGTGACATCCCCCACCACCATGTGACCGCGTCCCCCCCGAACCCAACCCCAATCCGTCCGTCCGTCCGCTCCGTGTCCGTGCGTGCGCCTCCCCGCTGTCCGTCCCCAGGCCGGTCGGGCCCGTGCGCCGGCCGCGCTCCTTCGAGCCTCCGCCTCCGCCTATTTATCCCGCGCGCCACCCGCCCCGCCGCTCCCATCACTCCCACACAGCTAGCTCCCCGTTGCCACTCGCAGCCAGCCAGCACAGCCTCCCGCAGCGTTCGCAATGGCGCGGCCCAGCAGCGCCGTCCTCTGCCCGGCGCTCATCTGCCTCCTCCTCCTGGCCACGGGCTCCCTCGCGCAGTCTCCCGCCGCCGCGCCAGCCAAGGCGCCGCCCAACTCCTCCAAGGCCACGCCGGCGCCGTCCGCCGACGCGTCCACCGCCCCCGCCGCCGCGCCGTCCACCACCGCCCCGGCCGCGCCCGCGCCCAAGTCCGCCTCCAAGGCCAGCCCGGCCCCGGCCGCCGCGCCGACCACCACCACCACCCCGGCCCCCGCCGCGGCGCCGACCAAGCCCAAGTCCAAGGCCCCCGCGCCCGCGCCCCCGGCAAAGGCCACCGCCCCGGCGCCCGCCGCTACTCCCCCCGCGGCCACGCCTCCCGCCACCGTCGAGGCGCCCGCGGCCGCGCCCCCCGCTCCCGTGCCGGAGGTCCCGGCCGCCGCGCCGGCGCCGGAGACCAAGCCCGCCGAGGCGCCCGCCCCCGCGCCCGCCAAGAAGAAGAAGCCGTCGTCGCCGCCCAAGAGCAAGAAGAAGAAGAAGGGCGCGTCCGCGCCTGCCCCGGCCGCTGAGGCCCCCGTCTCCAAGAAGCACAAGGCCGCCGACGCGCCCGCGACCGACGCCGAGGCCCCCGGGCCCAGCGGCGACGCCGCCGCCGCCGACACCGCGGTAAGCTACTCTTGCTTGCTTGCCGCATTTACCGTTCCTCGTGCTCCCTTGCATCATTTTCACACTGTGCGTAGCGAATTATCTATCTATCAGAGCTGACCACTGCTGAGGCACTGAGCTCAGTGCAAGTTTGCCGAACCCAAGAACGCGTGGTTTTTTCTTTCACATTGCGACGGGTGCGCGTGCCACCGTCGGTGGCAGGATGTAGCCGTTGGTGACGTACGGCAGCGCAGGGCCGCCTCTGGTTGTCCGCTTCTGCCGCTGCCATTCAACTTTTCACTGCGCTGGAGGGCCAAAGTGGAGCGATTTCAGATCTGACCACTACCAGCATGCATCTTTCTGACCACTACCGATTACGGAATTACCAAACCAGCACGACACGTACACGAACTGCGCCACCATGTTTGGTCAGCCTGACACGGACGCACGAACGAGCTTCTGCACAACTTCGCAGTCATAGTAGCTTGTGTTATCATATCAGCAGTAGCAGGATGAAAAAGTTACTGATGTGCTGACACTGTCAATGTTCTGCAGAGCGCCGCTGGGAGGACCGCGGGCGCGATCGCGTCGGCCGTCGCGGTGGCGCTGGGCGCGGCGGCGCTGCTCGCCTAGATCACGCGCCCGCCGGATGCTTTGCTCTAGCCTGTGACCCACAGGATTTGATGCTGCTGCTGGCCGTGCTACCCTTTTCCCGCTTTTTCCTCTTTTGTGTATTTTGTGAAAGGGGCCTGGCAGTGCCTTTACCTGTGTGTAGTGTAGTGTAGTAGGGCTCACATCGCATGGATTCACTTGTGCGGACGGGTGCATTCTTTTGCTTTAGGTCAGAGATGGTATGGGAGAGGGAGTGGCCAGAGGGGGCTCGTTCAGATTTATTTATATTTATATATCATTGTTATTGCTTCATTTCCACCCGTGGGCCACAACTTGCACAGTGCGCAGCTAGCTACGTTGTTCTGTAACCATAAGGTAGATAATATGATCGAAAGGTCAAACAAACATGCTTAACACACCAACATAGCTAGGGTGTGTTTGGATCCCGAAGGCTAAACTTTAGCTCCGTATAATTTTATCATTGAGAAGTATTAAAGATGGCTTGTTAGCTGAGGCGACTATAATTGATTGGACCACGGCAGACGCAAGGCCAGTCGGCCATTCCAACGGAGGGAACAAAAAGCCCTCGTCTCCGAGCTCTCTCACACCTGACTCTGACTTGATGGACCACGCCCGGAAACGCCACTGCCAACCGCACCATCAAGGAACCTCGTGACACCTATGCACGCAGCATTTCAGATTTGTTGCGTTGCTGCAGGTTCGGTTGGCCGTGGCTGCAAGTTTGTACACTCACTACCCGTGACAGGAGACCAACTGCTGCCCAGCACGTAGATTCGCTTGTAGCTAGCTAGCGGCGGCCTCTCCCGGCTCTACTCCCGTATCCTCCTCCAAATTCCAGTTACCGTTTCCCACCCAACCAGTGCCAGGACAGTCGCGACAAAGATTAGGCCTACTACTACTTGAACTCGAGGATCCGTGGCAGTCGTCGGTTAGCGTACTCATTGCGCCGAGAAGCTGGGCCGCGAGTGGCCAGTGTTCTGATCGGATGGAGGTTCAGGTTCAGAGACCTAGCAATGGTTATTAGCATGTGCAGACCACTACACTGTGTCTGCCTGGCTTGGTGGGCTATTGTCTGTTCAGGTCGCCCTGCTGGGCCTCGTGTACCTTCTGTATACGGCCTAGTTCGGTTGTTTAGATTGCTTGCTAGCACGTACAACCAAATGGGCCTATCTGACTTGCTGGGCCGGCGGCTGCTCCTGCCCTTAATTGTTATTACTGCTCTTGCTCGACACTAATTCATCCACACGTGCCCCCGTCCGGGCTAATTGTGAGAGGCACAAAGATCAGAAATTTATGAAGAAAAACTAGAGCTGGTATCTAAGAATCCGTCGTCTATTTCTCATTTCTGTTAATATTTTAACACGGCGCTCATAATCTCACGTAAGTAGACATAGGATACGCGCTTATCTTTTTTTCTAGTTGTGATAAATTTTAGTTATCATAATTACTCTACTCATTTCCACATTATTTTTATAGTGTTTTCACTTCGCATCGAACCCTCCTTATATGTGTTTAACGCATGTTTAATTGAGTCTTTAGTTTGAGCTACGTGTCGAATCTTCCGTAAATTAGTTTGAGCTATGATCAAGGAATGCGACTAGAAAGATGATGTTGAGTGGACCATAATGCGATGCGTGGCACAATCGGTTCCACAGAGCCGTGCTCTTAAGACAACGGCCTCGTCTAACGTGCACACAGCCCATCGGTGATGTATCGCTGAGTCGTGACGTATCACTGTTTTTTTTTAAATTTTGGTAATGTTAACCTTATTTTTTCGACGGTGTGATTTTACCCCTGCTTTACTTTAAAAAATAAAGGTACCGTTAACCCTGTTTTTAACTCTGCTAGCTGAAGGTCCACTAAAAGTATTGAAACGAAGTAGAAAAATATTCAAAGCAATGGGAAAAGACTCTAGTATCCCTAATTTTATCAAAAGCTTTCTTCTTACTCGGACCGGACCGAGCAGAACGACCTCCGCCACCGCTCCGCCGCCGCTCCGACCATCTCCGGTAGCCATTCCTTGATTCCTTCCGCAAGCAGCTGAGCCGCCCCCTCCCGCACTCCGCAACGTTCGACCGAGCCTTCCTCGGCCGGAATCGGCCCCGCCACCACCCGACCACCATTGATGCCGGCCGAGCTCCGCCCTGCATGTTGATCCGCTGCTCCGATCCCTTTCCTCGCCACTCGACCCTAAAAAAGGAACCACCAGTGAGCTATCATCCTCCCCGGCCCGTTCCCTCACCACCCCGTCGCGCTGCCGACGCCGGAAAGCGGCCCCGCCACTGCCGCATGCTCGTCGCAGGCCGCCCCAGCGTGGCCCTCCGCCTCGGCCTCCTTCGGCACGCTGGCCGTGGGCCACCCCGTTCCGCTGCCGGTCGGAGCTGCTGGCCGAGCCGTCGGCCATGGCCCCAGGTTGGCCATGGCTCGATTTTGGCCGGCCAGACCTCCTCTAGCCCGGGGGTTCTCGGTGGTCAGAGGTTGTTAGGGTTCAGGATTATTTGATATTAAGAAAGATAAAATCACATAGGATATATCTGCCCTTTTGCTACATATTTAACACTGTTAACTTCCAACAGAATAGGAGCATATTGAATCTTTGTTTTCAAAAAGCGAAGGCAAAATCGCAGAAAGCAAAAAAAGAAAGGGTAAAATCACCATTGGCACTCAAAAACAGGAGCAAGAATGCCGAAACCTCAATTTTTCCCCTTTAATGTCTATTCGCCAATCTGATAAAAACATAGCAAAGAAAGACAACGCCGAAGTTCATGACGAACTGCGGCTGGTAGCTAAGGTAATTCACGAGATGCCCCAGCAGCATGACCAAAACTACAATTCGATAAGCAGAAGATCGATCGAGGCATCATCAAGGAACAATCTTTTGAGCTTTAAGCCTGTCGATCCACGTGTTGAAGGACTTGACCGTGTCCCGGAAGTCGAGGAATCCGTGCTCCTTGCTCTTGTTCATGCTGTCCAGAATCTCCAGATCGAGACCGAACTGATCGGCCACGGCGTCGATGACCCACCAACTCGCGACCTCGTTCACCTCCGTCTCCACGAGCTCGTTCTCCGTGACGATCGCCGCCCAGACAGCCTCCTTACCGGCCATGGCCTCCGCGACCTGGAACCGGTTCTCCTCCCCCTCGTACCCCGCCCACTCCAAGCCGAAACGTCCGGCGAGCACCGGCCACAGCAGCTTCCACCTGTAGACATCCCCGTTGCTGCAGTTGAACGCCTCGTTCTTGGCCATCGGGTCGACGGCCGCCCAGATGTGTTGCTCGGCGATGAGGTCCGCGTCGGAGCCATTGTTGAACCCCTCCCAAGCGGCGCGGGATCCCGGCCACCGTAGCTTCACGCCCTCCTTGTGGCAGATGGCGGCGTAGACGCAGAGGCTGCAGACGACGTTTGCTTCGCTGCGTGGGGAGAACCCGAAGATGAGGTTCGGCCGGTGCACGGACCAGCCGGCGCGCCGGGCGACGGTGTCGAAGAGGATGTCCTCCTGGTCGTAGTAGAAGACGGGGATGTCGAGCCTCGGCATGTCCTCGGTGTAGGGCGGGTCATGGACGCGGGTCTTGGAACCGAGACGGCCGAAGTAGTGCTTGGTCCCTGTCTGGAGGCTGACATGGGCGAGCCTTGGGCAGCTGGAGACGACGACGGAGAGGACGTTGCGGAGCATGGCGGAGTTGGTCTCCCTGCTCTGAGCCTCCGTGGGGCGCCAGGACAAGGCGACGTAGAAGACGTGGGTGATGTCGGTGAGCGGCGCGAGCGCCTCGGCGGCGGCGGAGTAGTCGGTGAGGTCTACTTGTATGTGAGTCACGGAGGGAGACGGCGGCTGGAACCAAGGCGGCGGCGGGCGGCGGGAGAGCGCGTACACCTTCCATGGCCCGCCGGGGGTGTCCGGCAGCGGGAGGATGTCGACGAGGGAGGTCCCCACTATGCCGGTGGAGCCGACGACCAGCGCCACGCTCTGGAACTGGAAGGACTCGGACGAGGCGGCCCGATCACCCCGGCGCTTCCAGGCCGCGCCGACCGCGCCTGCCCACCACCAGCTCATGCTCACCGTTGTGCCTGTTACTCGGTGATTGAGCCGATGAGGAGCTGTAGCCTGTAGTTATAAATGCTGATGGACAGAGATGAAGACGACTTTTGGCTTGTTCGGTGATGTTTCAATTCAGCAATAGCACCCGGCCCTGGCAATAGCAGCACAAAGGGAACAAAAAAAACTTCTTTTTTGAACGCAAAAAGGGAGCAAAAAATTTGGCAGAGGCATCCAATCGCTATAGTACGCTTTAGTTTTACCGGACCCACTGACAAAAATGAAGCGCGGTCCCTTGAGTTTATAATCGTTGTTGGTTAGTGGAGTGATTGAGCCGAGAAGCTGGACTGCGAGTGTCGTCTATCTAATCGGATGTTCAGAATCAGACACAGCAAAGCCTATATGCACACCAAGTTACCAGGTGTGTCTGCCCAGCTTGGTGAGCTATCAGCTGTTCAAGTCGGCCTGCTGGGCCTTCTTTGCGTTCTATACGGCCTAGATCGTTGACTATATTAGCTGCTGATAGTACTTTTTGTCCCAGAAAAACTGCTGCCAATATGTACCACTGAATGGACCTAGCTGGCCTGCTGGGGCGACCGTCCAGGTTCTTGGATTACTGTTGTTCCCATGTTTGGGTGACAGACATGCGAAAAGATGCAGATCAAACTCGGCGCCCAAGGCACATGAAATTGATATGCTGACGTTTGTTTGGAGAGCGAGGTAGAATGGAACGGTTTAATTCCAGATTTTAGGGATGAGATGATTCTTCTCCTTTTAATGAAAAACGTGCTCAGGCGCGGTCGCTAAAAGGATGAGATGATTACATACTCTGTGTTTGGTTGAACGTGTGGAGTGGCTCTATTTCTCCTTTGGTTGGAGTAACATGAACGTGATGGTCTCCCATCTTAATTTGGCTATTTACTAACCATATTCGGCAAGGACTCTTTTATCGAATCTTAACTTTTTATTTTCTAATTCCAAAATTATATTATATTTATTAGTCGTATTTGATATGAACTCTTTGATTTTGTCTTAGACCTTGAGATCTTCAAAAAATTTAACGATATAAATCCTTCTATTTTTTAGATTAATATCAGAATTTCTAAACTCTCGGTAGATTCTTTTAACACTCTCTTATTAAAATAATAGATATTTCTATAATATAGTATTATTTGATATCTACATGGACCTTTTATTTTTTTATATTTCCATCCAAATTCATATATAATACTACAGACTTATATTGTATTAATTTCAAGTTAAACTATTGTATTCAACAAATTCTTTGAATTAATTTAAACCATTATGTCCTCGTAAAAATCAATGTTGTCTATTACTTTTTTCGGTTAGTGTAGCAATTTCAAAACTATTGTATTCAACAAATTCTTTGAATTAATTTAAACCATTATGTCCTCGTAAAAATCAATGTTGTCTATTACTTTTTCTGTTATTGTAGCAATTTCAATCTATATTTTTAAACATTACTTAAATAATTTTATTCCACATAGCCAATTTACATACATAATTTGCTTCCTAAACTCAACAGAAATCAAACTACCAATTTTTATTATTTAATCAAATATTATTTCTTTAATATTTGAATTCTAAATTTAACTATTTACTAATGGCATTCAGCATGTACTCTTTTGTCACGTGCTATTTTTTGTTAATTCTAAATTTATCTATTTAATAATTATATTTTTCCAACATAAATTCTTTGGTTAAGTCCTAATTTTTTTATTTCTTCAATTTCTAATTTTGCTATTTAATGATCGTATTCGGCTCTTTTATCAAGTCTTAATTTTTTAGTTCCAAAATTATATTATATTTATTAATAGTATTTGATATGGACTCTTTGATTTTGTCTAGATCGTTAGAAGTTCATAAAATCCAACAATGTAAATATTTCTATTTCTTAGATTAAATGAGAATTTCTAAACTTTATCGGCAAACATGGTGGCTTCTTTTAACTCTTCCTTATTAATGGGTACCAATTTCTCACAGTATGCCATTAATATTAATGCGACGTTCACCCATTTACATTTTAGGACTAACAACTAGAAAAAATAACAAAAGAGAAAAGCTAAACAATACCCGAGTGTTTCTTCCATCCTCATCACTTGATTTTTTTACACATCCGATCATCTCCTTTTGTCACTAGCGCCCGTCCAATCTCGATCTTGCCAGGTTTTGTTTTGTGTTTGTTGCTGACAATCCAGCTCCATAAGTAAGCAATAGGCTATTTTATTTTCAGGAGCCACACCCAACGGATCCATCCACATCAAATTCATTCTCAAAGTCGTCTTCTCATTTTCTCATACCCATCTCCTGGAGCGGAGAGGTGAGGCCATCCTAGGGACCGGCCGTCCACCCCCTTCTCAATCCACGATTTCTTTTTGCTGATTCCAAATGATGTCTTCTGTTCTCAGTCGGTCGGCCTCAGTAGATGGACTTTTTGCATGGAATTTTTGCGTGGGTTGATTCATAGAGATTTTTGTGTCAATCATATCTATTAGCCTTTGTTTTGCCCTTTTGCTATGTCCTTGTTCGCAAGGCAGCTGCTGATTCTTATATTTGCTTTGGGATTTTGGTTTCTCATAGTACGGCTTGCAAACCTGTTTATTTTTTTTTTGGGATTTGAGGGTTCCATGGGGGACGGTGTTCTCGCTATTTTGGAGGGGCAACTAGCTAATCCAATTTTTTATAGTGGTTTCATGTCGCACCCCCACACAATTTAGTTATGCGAGGTCAATTTGATAGGGTCATATGGTTTTGCTTTATGTTTGAGTTTTTCATTCAAAATGAGAAACGCGTTGATTGTGTTATATTTTGGTGCTATCCTTCTACACATTTTTTGTTTGCGTGTATAGCATCCTGTCAGACCCGGGGATACGGAGCTGTGTACATAACGTAGTTTAAACAGGATTAAGAGATAAAGCCCGCCTTATCTCTTATTTAAGTTATTTTCTACTCGTTTGGGTAGGAGATAAAGCTAGTCGACACAGAAGGAATCTATTCGAGATATATTCTGGTACGATTCCTTAGCTAGTATTGACTAGATCCATGTAACCCTGACCTCGCGGGGACCCCCTCAAAACATCTTATTCTACACCCAAGGCAATACAAACCACCACACAGGACGTAGGGTATTACGCACCTCACGGTCCGAACCTATCTAAGTCTTGTGTTCCTTGCACCTTCGAGTTTCTGATCTCAGCGTCTCCTCACCTAAACTTACCACCTTGGGCGTACCCCTAGGTGGGCAGCCGGTAAAACACCGACAGCTAGCGCGCCAGGTAGGGGAGCGCATCGAAGATCCACCGGCGAACTCGATGGCATCTTTCTAGTTCACCAGGTCAGTTCCCTCTCAAAGCACGACATTTGTTTTTGTCTCGTGGGTCTGCATCGCAGATGGTGCAGGCAGTTTCTGTCGATTCCTCATCGACATGAAGCCAAAAACTCCCGCGGCGGGTCCTCGCAGCAACCTTGACAAGTTCGTTCATGATCTCGACGACTTATCAATCCATGCATCCGCTGCAAGGATTGAGGTGGAGTCTACTTCCGGCGCGACTTCATCCGGCGCTGCATCAACTTTCCTTGGGTTGGACTTGTTCCAATCTAAGGATTCGCGTAGCCGATCACGACTCGGTCTACGCAATTTGGCCACTGATCTCCAGAAGGCCGACATGTCCGAGTCCCTCTCTTCTGCATTAGAGAAGGACTTGGACTGTCTGCTCCAACTTGGAGGGTCTGAAGCCACCGCACGTCGGGGGGCTTTGGGTTGTTTTGTTGCCAGCGATTTGATGATCACCTCCACCCCGAAGGGGTATTTCGTGCATTGGAAGGGAATGAAACCCTCTGATCTACTCGAGGCTGAGAATCGACTTGTGGTGCCTGTATTACACCTGCAGCATCCTCTAATCTATGTTTCGATTACTCAATTTAATATGTTGTTTACATTTAGGCTGAGACACAGTTAAGCTGAATTGACTTTGCAACAAACTTAGGACTGTCAATCTAGTATTCCTATAGAGCTATTCTTTTTATGCTGATAAACTTAGTTTCATGGACGATGTTCCTTGCGCCTCTGAATTTGTCCCTAGGGACAATGACATGAGGAAGCTCTATAAGCACTTAGACTAGATCAATATCTAGAAATTGCTAATTTGTACTATGGGACGTATAGTCAATTCTTTTACTACTTCCTATCAGTGTACATGTTTATCGAGTTCATAACTTATGAAATCATATTTTTTGGATGGTTATCGGATTAATATGATGGTTTAACACTATTCTATGTTTCTCACGGATGATGATAATACCCTGCTATTTTTTGTGTTCACAACATTTATTCTTCATGCATATATATATATATATATATATATATATATATATATATATATATATTTCTCTCACATAGTCACATACAGATCATCTGAAATGATAATATCACTGTCAATCGAATGTTATAGATAGATGTGTAATCGAAGTTCAGGTTTTAGTCTTTCTGATGTTCTTTTTGCTACACACAAATAATCAATCCTGGTTTTCTGATTTTTTTATTTTTGCACATTATTAGCATGACAGCTTCTCTTGCTGATCATGTGAACTGTTGTGCATAGCCATGTCTGATAATATTTCTAGATAAACATCATAAACAGACATCGTGGCACAATCTTGTGAAGCTTCATCTCGTCAATCCACGTGTTGAAGGACTTGACCGTGTTCCGGAAGCCAAGGAACCCATGCTCCTTGCTCTTGTTTATGCTGTCCAGGAAGGCCCGGTTAGCTCCAAACTGACAGAACTGCGCTTCGACGAGCCACCAACTGGCGACCTCGTTTAGCTGTGTCTCCACGAGCTCGTTCTCCTTGGCGATCACCGCCCGGACGTCCTCCATCCCGGCACTACTACAAAAATTATTTTTTTTAAACCGGGTCAAAAAGTAATCCGCTCCTGCAGCAGGGGTACTCTAGCATCCGATCCGCTCCTAGAAAAGTATTTTTAGAAGCGGATTACTCCATCACCCGCCCCTTCAAATGGATATTATTTTCAGGGATGGGTCATAGCATCATCCGCCTCTAAAAATATCATTTTTAGAGGCGGGTGATGCCACCAGCTGTCCCTAAAAATGGTGGTATTTATAGGAACGGATAATAGCATCACCCGTTTCTAAAAATATATTTTTAGGGGCGGGTGATGTCATAACCCACCTTAAAAATAGTTCCACGTAAAAAAATTCATAACGTTTTCATTTAATCTCGGATGAAGTCAAAACTTTATATCAAAATTATAGAGAATGATTAGATCTAAAACTTTGTAGTTAATAAGTTTTTCATTTAACATCATTTAGTTGTCTAAAAAAATATTGTGATCCTACGTATGGCTATGACTATATAGTATCTTATACAAATCAAGTCATAATTTGAGATTTCAACAATTTTAACCTTTATATACACTAAAATATACTTGACATATTTTTTTATCTATAACTCATAGTAACCATAGTAACCATGGTGCAGAGTTTCACCTTTTTTATTTCTTTTGCTATATGTAAAAGATTTTAAATAAATTTTCGGAATAAAATTGGAAAATACTTTTAGAGGCGGGTGGTGGCGTCACCTGCCTCTAGAAATGATTTATAGGGGCAGGTGATGGCGTCACCCATCCTATAAATCACTTTCAGAGTTAATATAATAGAATAACATATCCTATAGATTTATGAGTGATTGTATAGTGTGGTGGAGAGGAAGGTACGCGCGAGGCTTAGAGGTACGCGGTTCGAACTCGGGATGCAAGTATATATGTTTCGTCAAAAAATTGTAACTCGATAGCACGGGAGCTTGTGGTGGTGGTTGTTTCGCTGCAATATTTTTTCTTTTATTTTGCTATCTTCAATATTTTTTAATTTTTTTATTTTCTGGGAATCAATTTGTAGGGACGGGTCATGCGGTGACCCGTCACTACAAATCGATTTCTGGAGACGGATCACGCGATTCAAACCCCGGGTGATGCAAGTGTGTATATTTTATAAAAAATTGTAACTCGATAGTATAGGGGCTTGTGGTGGTGGCTGGTTCGCTGCAATATTTTTTTCTTTTTTCTTTTGCTATTTTTAATTTTTTTCGTTTTCTGAAAATCAATTTGCAGGGATGGGTCATGTCTTAACCCGCCCCTACAAATCGATTTCTAAGTACGGACCATGCCGTGACCCGCCCCTATAAAATAATTTCTTCGTGGTCCGCCTCAAGAAATTATTTTTAGGGACGGACGTGTTACACGCCTCTAAAAATTGTATTTTTAGCTACGAGAAATAGGGTACCACATTGTACCTAAAATTACGTTTTTACCCGCTCTTACTAATATCTTTTTTTTATAGTGCGGCCATGGCCTCTGCGACCTTGAACCGGTTCTCCTCCCCCTCGTACCCCGCCCACTCCAGCCCAAAACGTCCGGCGAGTACCGGCCACAGCAGCTTCCACGTGTAGACGTCCCGTTGCTGCAGTTGAACGCCTCGTTCTTGGCCATCGGGTCGACGGCCGCCCAAATCTGCTGCTCCGACACGAGGTCCGCGTCGGAGGCGTTGTCGAACCCCTCCCACGCGCCACGGGTTCCCGGCCACCGGACCACGGCGCGGACGTCCTCCGAGCGGCAGATGGCGGCGTACACGCAGAGGCTGCAGACCACGTTCATGGCGCTGCGAGGGGCGAACCCGAGGATGAGCCTGGGGCGGTGCACGGACCAGCTGACGCCGCCGCGCCGGGAGACGGCGTCGACGAGGATGTCCTCCTGGTCGTAGTAGAAGTCGGGGCAGTCCAGGCGCGGCATGTCCTCGGTGTAGGGCGGTTCCGGGAGGGGGACCCTACCGATGGCCTCGAAGGACCCGACGTAGTGCTTGGTGCCGGTCTGGAGGCAGACGTGGGCGAGCGCGGGGCAGGTGGGGACGACGGCGGAGAGCACGTTGCGGAGCATGGCGGCGTTGGCCTCCCGGTTCTGGGCATCCGTGGGGCGCGAGGACCAGGCCACGTAGAAGACGTGGGTGATGTCGGTGAGCGGCGCGTGGGCCTCGGCGACGGCGGGGGAGTCGGTGAGGTCGACGTGTACGTGCGTGACGGAGGAGGGCGAACGTGATGGGTACCATGGCGGGGGTGGACGGGGGGAGAGCGCGTAGACCTTCCATGGCCCGCCGGGGGTGTCCGGCTGCGGGAGGATGTCGACGAGTGAGGCGCCCACTACGCCGGTGGAGCCGACGACGAGCGCCACGCTCTGGACCTGGAAGGACCGGTGGGACGCGGCGGCGCGGTCGCCCCGGCGCTTGCTCACCTCACCGACCGCGCGTTCCCACCACCAGCTCATGCTCATTCGCTGCACAGCACGTGTTGTCACGGAATAATTGATGCTTCGGTGGATGCAGAGGGATACCTAGAGATTTGTTTGATTGTTCCTTGAAAGAAATTGCGGTGATTTGCTTGCTTGCTTTTCTGGATGGAACTGATGAGCTGGCTTATTTATTTTTTGGAAAAGAAATTGATTTGTTTGATGGTAACGTTTAGGTATAGGTTCGTTGTAAAGTCTCACTCCGCATTGAAAGCTCTCAATTCAGCATTGAAAGATTGCAATAGCACATGTGAAAAACGAGGGGGAAAAAGTTTCGGCACATCTTTATGACCAGCAGACTAAAGGGTTCAAATCACTTTATTTAGATAAAGGTAAAGTGAATTATAATTTGGAACAGAGCGAGAGTAACGTATTTCCAAAAAACGAAAACTTGGATTGCTTATGACCACCTTCCATCCTCCATTTCCATTTCCATTTTGAGTCTGCGTCCCCATGCGACTGCGAGAGTCTAGCGACCTCACAATGGCCATGAGCTGCAATGCTCGCCTTGCCGTTACTGCTATCTTGATCACCTTTCGTTTCAGGAAAAGAAAGAATAAAATTCTTTGGTCACCTTGCGAATACAGATTTTCTAAGACCAAAACTGGTTGACAATTCGTATACAGAGTGTGTGTGATAAAAACGAGCTAGGTCGGTCGTTCAATTGTGACCGGATTGGAGCTCTGGTTTTGCTAACCAAATACGGTAACGTGACTGAGGAAAGAGCGAGAGGGAAAATGGGTCTGACGCTTACCGTCTGCCGTGATTTAATCTCATCTTCATATTTGTAAATTCATCGTTTCCAACAGGTTTTGTTATGTGATGCTATTGTGGTAACTTACAAGAGGATCCAGTGGAAATAAAGTGGAAGTGATCGAATCATCATTGGGGATGAGAAGAAAGAAAAAAGTTATTTGTAGGAGAAGTCACTATTTTTCATAAGAAAAAAGTTATTTGTAGGAGAAGTCACTATTTTTCATAAGAAAAGTCTAAAACCAAACTAAGGGAAAATAAAAAAAGAATTATGTAGGTAGGAATGCAATCCTGTACGGAAATTTTTGTATGCCTCTTTAGAATAAAAAAAAAGAAGCTCATCATATGGAATTCCTATGAGATGGTTGATCCAATAGGAATTTCATGAGCGGTTCGTTTAAAATAAATCCAGAAATGGTTGATCCTAGGCACACATTAGTAATCCTTTTTCATATGTCCCAGCACTCCATTTAAAACTACCCTGTACGTCTGCAACTCAAAACGACTGGGACAGACATCTTTTTTTTTCTTCGAGAGGAACTTGGACAAACATCTAATGGGCCTAAAAAAGCAACCAATGCAGGTGGGCTTAATGAATCCAGCCCAGTTGCCTGTCTGGCCCGAAAACAGGAACATTTTGCGATGCTCCACATTTGAGCCTGTATCTAGTTCTAGCGCACCCCTCAAAAAAAAAAATCTAATCCTAGCGCAGAAACAGCAATTCAAGGCAGAGTTTCCCTGCAATTTTTTTCCTCTTCTTCGGGATGCAACTTTATAACAATGGGAAACAAGTGCCGTGGCAAATCGACACGTGAGGACTGAATTGCAGACTTGGAGAGAGAGACAGAGAGCAGCACTTCCCAAAAGCCGTCCTCCATCAGGATTATTGGTCATCCATCTCCATCCAGAAGGGCAGAAAAAAAAATGCAAACCAGGCAACGTGAGCTTCTGTTGCAGAATAGAATACTTGATCAACAACAGGTCGACGTCCATGATTGAATTGGAGAGGGCAGATCAGCCTAGCTGTTCCGTGTTTCTTTCTACTTCGTCGGACGCAGAACTGGGCCCCAAAATCAGATTTTTCAATCAAGAGCCAATCAGTTGAGTTGTGAAAGATGCTAGCAACCACCAATGAGGATAAGCAAACAGAGAAGACCAAACAGAGAAGACGTGCCTTCCTTGAGCTCGAGGTAAAATGAAGCCCGCGACAAAGTGAACCATGATGATTGACGAGCATAGCTGAAATACAAGCTGTGCCCAAGGTTTTCCCATCCCGGCAAAGGAAAAACTGCACTGAAAAGATGGAGCGTCCGAGGTGATATTGGTCTTGTATGACTCTGATCAGTGACATCGTTGCTTGTAGATACCAAATTCCTGGAAATGTGTGGCAGAAAAGACTTGGGGGCTGTTTGGTTGCCTGCCTTAGGCGCCACACCGCGCCTAACCGCCATAAGGTGTGGCATGGCGCGGCGTCCTAGGCAGGCATTCAAACAGCCCCCCTTGCTGCCGCCGGTGTCATCAGCTACTCTGATTGCTCCCGTATTCAAGAAAGCATAAAGATTTGAAGGCAAGCAAGACACTGATTAATGCTGATGCGAAAGGTTTCGGTGACTTCTCAACATGTAGAACCATCTCCAGCATGTTGCAGCAAAAGGAACAGACGCATAATACTAGCAAACAAAGAACAACTATCATTTCAGACTTCAAAGGATGCAAAGACGGGATGGGGTCAAAATTGATAGTTAACGATAACAGCAATTTCAAGAGTGGTGATGATCTTAGTGAAAACATTTTCAATCGGTAATTCAGTGCCAACACTGTTTCGGGGAAACTACTGCTAAGTGCTAAAAAAGAATAGCTTATCTGCAATGTGCTGATCTCTAATAACATATTTACTGACAAAAGGAACAATTGACGGTCACAAACAAAGTACTAGCAATTCAGGGTTACAACTTACGAGAATGTGCAGCAGGTAAAACCTGTTGTCTGAATCAACCGATTCACAGATAAAGCAATGCTCGTAATGAAAAATTTCAGTTAGTGATTCAATACCCACACAATTAACAATTTCAATGAAACTAATGGTGAACAAGAATAACTTATTTGCAATGTGTTGATCTTTATTTGGCCCTAATATACAACAGTATACAACATGCAAACCTGGCAAAGATAGCAAATTGTATGAAATGGAACTAAATTACAAACGAACTGGAACTTGATAAACGAGCAAGATAATAAGATGCTGAATGATGTGAAACAACAGCAGAGACCTAAATTGCAGGGAAGAATTATGGAACAATCTTGAAGACCTTGAGCTTCTCGATCCATGTGTTGAATGAGTTGACGGTGTTCCTGAAGCCGAGGAAGCCATGCTCCTTGCTCTTGTTCATGCTGTCCAAATGCTCGAACTCGACACCCAACACAGCATCGACGAACCACCAATTGGTGATCTCGTCGAGCTCTGTAGACGTAAGCTCATTCTCCCTGATAATCTCCGCCCAGACCGCCTCCTTCCCGGCCATGGCGTCCTCGAGCTTGAACCTGCTGTCCTCCCCTTCGTAGCCAGCCCATTCGACCCCGAAATGGTCCGCCAGTATCGGCCAGAGGTTCTTCCACTTGTAGAGATCACCGTTGCTGCAATTGAAGGTCTCGTTCTTGGCGAACGGGTCGACGGCGGCCCAGATCTCGTGCTCGGCGATGAGGTCCGCGTCGGAGGCGTCGCTGAATCCCTCCCACGCGACCCGGGACCCGGGCCACCGCAGCTTGGCGCCCTCCTTCCTGCAGATGGCGGCGTAGACGCAGAGGCTGCCGACGACGTTCATGGCGCTCCGCGGGGAGTACCCGAAGACGGTGGTGGGCCGGTGCACGGACCAGCTGACGGCCCCGCCGCGGCGTGAGACCTCCTCGAAGAGGACGTCCTCCATGTCGTAGTAGAAGTTGGGGCATCCGAGGCGCGGCATGTCCTCGGTGAAGGGCGGGTCCGGGAACTCGACCCTGCCGAGCGCCTCGAAGGGCCCGACGTAGTGCTTGCGGCCGGTCTGGAGGCAGACGTGGACGAGCGCGGGGCAGTTGGGGACGACGACGGAGAGGACGTTGCGGAGCATGGCGGCGTTGGCCTCCCGGTTCTCGGCCTCGGTGCCGCGGGCGGTCCAGGCGACGTAGAAGACGTGGGTGATGTCGGTGAGCGGGGCGAGGGCCCCGGCGACGGCGGCGGCGTCGGCGAGGTCGAGGTGGAGGTTCGCGACGGCGGGGGATTGCGGCGGGGACCAGGGCGGGAGCGGGCGGCGCGAGAGCGCGTAGACCTTCCAGGGTCCGCCCGGGGTGTCGGCGAGCGGGAGGATGTCGAGGAGGGAGGTGCCGACGATGCCGGTGGAGCCGACGACGAGGGCGACGCTCTGGTAGGCGGGCTCCGCCGCCGCCGCCTGCTCGTCCTGGCGCTTCTTGACCGCGCCGATCGCGCCGGTCCACCACCAGCTCATCGTGACCCCGGGTGGATCCGGCGGCCGCCGCGCGGTTGGAGGGGAGGGAGGCGGGGGGATCGGTCGGGTCGGGGAGGAGAAGAGCCGAAGAGCAGAGCAGGGAGGCGGTCTGGTTTGGATATGTGCTGGACTCGACTCGGCTGGCTGCTGGGCCCGGGTGAATAATTGGGGTCGGGTTGTTGGCTGCGCTGGAGCTGCCCGCGGGCGTTTTGCCGTGCGCCGATTCGGATCTCCTCTCCTCTCGACTCTGCGCGCAGCCACCTCAGGCCTCAGCGTTCCAGCCTTCCAGGGAAAGGGAACCCTGGCCCAGCAAGAACCATGTGCCCGCGTGGGGGGTGGTTTTGCACAAGGACAAGGGTATCCTCCCACACATGGATTCTCGAGGCGGCAGCGGTCATCCCGTGAGCTGCCAAGCAAGCGCAGGCCCAGCTGTGGGCTACAGACGGAGCCGACTGTTCTTCTTCGGGCAGCTCGCAGCAAGTCATCTCCCCTGAATTGACAAGCTCTGGGTCAAGCTACGAGCTACCGGTAGCTCTTCTTCAGGTAGCATCGGCACAAAACTACATCGCCCGTCCACCGTCTGCGTGTCGATACGTCGTCTGCAACGAGTGTGGAATCGAGGTTCATTGCATCGTCGTCCACCGTCCATTCTTGGGTTGCGGCAACGACGCTTGGGCGAACGGGCGCCCAGGATTTGATTGGTGTCTGCTGCAGAAGTTTGGCAGAAACTGGTGGCCGGGACGGGACGCACAAGATGGTGAATACTTACTAGCTGACGATCGTGTTGTCATGGTATTTCTTGCGATCGTCGGTGGATCTCCGGGTAAAAATTTAATTTAAGCTTGCTGGATGAGGTGACGATGTCGTCATTTTCTTCTTGGAGCGTCGCTTTGGAGGTCTCTCGGTCTGATTTTGCTACCTCAGCGGCATCATACGATTCGGACGTCAAATTTATAAGAAGACGATAGATGTGATGATTTGGTGCTGCACTAAGAGTGTACAAAGATGAAACTTGGACGAAGAGAAGGCTTAATCTTCTTTATTTCTTTCTTTATTTTAGAGTTTTCCTTCTTATATTGTAAGATCCTCGTTTGAAGTTTAGAGTCCAAAAACTCTTATAACCATTAGTGCATCTTGTAACCATTAGCTATAGACATTCACGTATGAATGTTTGAGCTCGGGACTTTCAAAAAAATGTCGTGCTCAGTCCAAGCGACGACGGCTTTGTTCAATCTTGATCAATCTGGTTTTACGCAGCCCAGTTAAATCCAGCCCGACCAAACCAAGCCATGCCTCGAGCCTTCAGCCCATATATCTCCATGGACTCGGAAAGTACTTCAGCCCATATTATATCTTCACGAATGAACGAACTACCTCTGCATTCCCCCACCACCACTTTTTGGCACAAATGCATCTCGGCTTGACCGCTTGAGTATTGCACAGGCAAATCAAGTGGTAACACTTGCACAATATGCAATGCACGTTCCTATTTATATCCGAGTCTATCCGTGTTCGAATCCAAATCCGATAGAAAATAGGAAAATAAATACAATATTAGTGATATCCGTTTACATCCCTAAATAGTATCGCACAGGCAAATCAAGTGGTAACTTAAGTGGTAACATGAACACAATATGCACGTAGATCACCAAATTAAATTACGCGTGGCAAACGATAAGGTGCTGGTTCAGAATTCTTTGTAATAATAACGCTATCGCAAACGTAATTAGAAAGCTTCGAGAGAAGGTGCGCCACCGCCGGAAGTTTGGATTCGTCCATTTCAAGAGTAACAGGAACGTGGCTATGGATGTTGAGCATGGCGATGGTGGCCGGAGCTGTGGAACGACGACGAGCTGCACGAAGACTGGCCCGCCATCATCGCAAACTGGGAGCAGCGGAGGATGGAGGGGAGATCGAGTTTGCCCGAGGACACGATATGCCAACGTGTTCAGTGTTAACTGGATTCATCTCTGTATGCAGTAGTACATCTACATGGAGCAAGAGGCCTCGGCTTGATCGTGTCTAACAACCGATCACCCTACATGCAAGGATGGCGACGAGGGAATGTAGGATGACGTGGTTACAGCGATGGACTCCGTACCAGAAAACTATATATCTACGGGTTGCGAGGGCCTAGACCCGGTCGCCGACGCTCCCATCCGCCGGCGACCATGATCCGGTGGTGCTGGACAGGAGAGCACGGCGCGGTCCAGGAGCGCAGGGCGGCCGACACCGAGGCCGCGGCCCCCGCGTTCGCGAACGTGGCGCTCGTCGTCGGCTCCACGGGCACCGTCGGCGCCGCCCTCGTCGACATGCTCCAGAGCACCGACGCCCCCGCAGGGCCATGGAAGGTCTACGCGCTCTGCCGACGCCCGCTCCCGCCTTGGTGCACGTCCGGGTCAGCGGCCTCCACCTCCAGCCCCAACGCCGTCGTCGTCAGCCTCCAGGTCGACCTCGCCAACGCCGCCGCCGTAGCCGCGGCGCTCGCGCCCCTCGCCGACATCACCCACGTCTTCTACGCCGCATGGTCTCCGCAGCGCGGTTCGCCCGACGCCGTGGCCTGCGAGACCAACCGCGCCATGCTCCGCAACGTCCTCTCCGCCGTCGTCCCCAGCTGCCCGGCGCTCGCCCACGTCTGCCTCCAGACCGGCCGCGACCAGTTCGTCGACCCGTTCGACCCCGTGATGGGAACCACCTCCGCGACGCGCCCCTACTCCGAGGACCTCCCGCGCCTCGAGCACCCCGACCTCGAGGACGTCCTCCTCATCGAGCTCCCCGGCTTCGTCGCCAGCCGCCGCGACCGCGCCCCCGTCACCTGGTCCGTGCACCGCCCCGCCACCGTGTTCGGCTTCTCCTCGCGCAGCGGCAGGAACGTCGTCTCCAGCCTCTGCGTCTACGCTGCCATCTGCCGCAAGGAGGGCGCCGCGCTGCGCTGGCCCGGGTCCCGCGTCGCCTGGGAGGGATTCAGCGACGCCTCGGACGCGGAGCTCGTCGCCGAGCACGCGCTCTGGGCGGCCCTGGAGCTCAGATGCAAGAACGAGGCGTTCAACTGCACCAACGGGGACGTCTTCAAGTGGAAGCAGCTGTGGCCGGCCCTGGCCAAGCATTTCGCTGTGGAGTGGTCCGGGTACGACGGGGAGGACAAGCGCTTCAAGCTCGAGGAAGCCATGGCCGGGAAGGAGGCCGTGTGGACGGAGATCGTCAGGGAGAATGGGCTCCTGGAGACGAAGCTCGACGACACCACCACTTGGTGGTCCGTGGATGCCGTGCTCAACGCCGACCAGGAACAGGTGGACACCATGAACAAGAGCAAGGAGCTTGGATTCTTCGGCTTCCGGCACACTGTGAGGTCCTTCGATACATGGATCACGAAGTTGAAGGCCAGTGGAATTGTCCCCTGATGATAGAGCGTGCGTCATTCTCCTTTGATTACCTTGGCCACTAGTCAAGTTTACATTAATCAAACTTAGTTTCACATTATGCACCGCTGGTGATGCATGGTTAGGAAGGTGTTCAAGGTGAAAGTGTTATGATCATGGAATCATCAACAGATCAATGTTTCCCTCACGAATGATGTTAGCTCCTCTATGATTCTGCTTTGTGACAGTTATTTGCGCATTCTTCTCACCTTTTAGTGCTGTTTTTAGCCAAAAAAAAAGTCCTGTTTCATGTCTGCGTGATTGTAGATTTGCGTGCATGTGATTATTTTCTCGAGTAACAGGAGTTGCAATGCAATGACAACATGTCATTAACATGTCTGGGGAGTAGCCTATATGGTGTGATCTTCTTATTCTACTGATTGGTAGTTAAAATCTGGCAATTAATTCGGAAAGATATTTAGCACCAGAAATCAGCTATAGGTCTTCATTTAACCTGTTATTTGAAACTGAAACTATCAATTCACAATGTTTGGTAGGATGTAATTGTTTGAACTCTAACTGGAAACAAGTTGTCTGAATGCTTACACTGAATTACTGTTAACTGAAACTATCAATTCTCGACGACAATCTTGCTTTGTTTGGGATTATTGTTTTTGCCTTAAAAAAGTGGAAGGTAAAAAGAGGAAGATTAAACCTTTTAATGAAATACGTGTTCAGGCACGTTCACGAAAAAAAAGAAGATTAAACAGCTGATAGCTGATTCTCAGTGAGTAGCCACCGATCCTGGTTACTTGCATTTTTGTGTTCGCGCAGCATTTTCTTGTGAGACGGAAATATTTCCCTTGCTTCACCTCTCTTTGGCAGGAATTATATGATGATGTGTTACACTTTCTGCTCAAATACTGGTTTTGCGGTCGACTGCTTGCAGCGGTGGATGTGCCACACGTGCTCGTGGGGCTAGTGGGCCGCGCACGCCCTTCCCGCTCCATTTTCACCTTCTCTTTTCTAACGTTCATGTGTTCTAATTTTTGCCTTCAACCTTTTTTTCTTCTTTAGTATTTTTTTGTCCTAAAATTTTGTGTCAAAATATTTATCTCCAAGTTTTTCTATCTCAGAATTTTTTATTGGACTTTTTTGGCTCCTAAATTTTTGCTTGTACAAAAATTTTGCACCACGACTTTTCTTTCCAAAATTTATCGATCTTAAAATATTCTAGTACAAATTTTTAAATGTTTTTGTTCAGAGTTTTTTATTTCAATTTTTTCCTTAAAATTTTATTTGAAATTGTTTGTATAAGTTTGGTTAATTTTTTATTTATATAAGTTAGGCTAGTTTTTTTTATAATATACAAAGACGAGGTGACGTGACGTGACGTGAGGGTATGAAATTCTGGTAACGGTGGGACCGGGCACATGAGCTGAACATGCAAAGGAATTGGGCGGACTATTGACCGTATGGGGCCCAACCGTAAATTAGCGGGCTGCTTGTGTTAGGTTAATCATAATAAGGTTTCATGACGAGTTTTATAGCATTAATTAACATAGCATATCAGCATTTTTGATAACGTGGCACTGATTTAATGAGGGAAGAGAAGAAACCGGTTTCATCCCCATGACACTCTGCTAACTCGTTTCCAAGACGTTGGAAATGGCGTGAAACGACCACTGTGACCGCCGTTGTTTCATGGGGGATCCCATGCACCATTAGATCAACTAGCATTTAATTACATTGGTTAGCTTTGGAAACAGTAAAATGAAACTCTCCATTGAGGTATAGTGTTTCATTCATCTCCCAAGCTGATGTGACATTCTTGGAAACAGGGATACGAAAACCCCCATTGTGATTAGCCTTAGTTATAAGTCTCTGTACCCAATGCTCATCCTATTAGAGTTGATCCCGGCGGCCTTTTAGGCTGGTTTCTTCACTCTGAAGATAGACAATACCTCACTACTCCTAGTTTCGTGGCATTTCAGCTGCTAAATTTGTTACAAGTGTTATGCATGATGTCTTTTTTTGGCAAAAGTTTACCAGATTCAGCTAGAGATGAAATATTTGAGAACCTATGTTAATACACTGTAATGCCGAAGTATCTCTACAAAAATTTTAATAGATAATGCAAAAAGAATAAACAAAAAAATGAAAACTAAAACGCTTAGCACTAGCACGCCGGTGCAGGATCACAATGTGTCAATGTTGTAACTAGCAGGCTATGAATTTTAACGGCAGTTTTCTCTAAAAGTTATAGAAAGCTACAGTGGACTACAGTAAAAGCTAAATTATTTAGCGAAATGATAAAATAATCAATAATCATATATAAAATTATAAGCATTATTGTCTAGCACCAAATAATAAACTCTAACATATCTCTTGACTACCCAACAGTGACCATACTACATTGTCTAGGGTCTACACTATGTTTATTTAGTTATATGGATCCTTTTGATTGCGTCTTTGAGCGAATCATACTACTAAAATCTATGACAAACTTGACATTTAGTGCTGCTAAATATCGCAAAAACCACTTTAACGGACATTTAGTACTGCTAAATCTCGTAAAACTCTTTTAATGGATATAGAGGACAAATATTGCCACAAATGTTGTATAGCGTAGTGGTAGATTTTTAAAAAACTAATAGCAACAGGCTATTTCTAACATTGCAATCTGTGCATAAAGCCACACCCACACGCATGCTTCGTCACCCCCACGCAAAAAACCCAGAACCCAGAGTCCCCAACCAACCAACCGCCCGCACCTGCTCCTCCTCCCTGCGGCTGCCGATCCCCACCACTCCACGCCGCCTCACCGCCGGCCACCAGCCCACCATGATGCGGTGGTGCTGGACTGGAGCGTACGGCACGATCGAGAGGCGCCACATCGTGGCGCGCGCGGCGGCCGAGGCCGAGGCCGCAGCGACCGCGTCCCAGAAGGTGGCCCTCGTCGTCGGCTCCACGGGCGTCGTCGGCGCCGCCCTCCTCGACATCCTCCCGAGCCTGGACACCCCCGTGGGGCCATGGAAGGTCTACGCGCTCTCCCGCGGCCCGCTCCCGCCCTGGTCCGCGCCAGCGGGCGCCCCCTCCTCCTCCTATCCCAACCCCGTCATCCACCTCCACCTCGACCTCGCCGACCCCGCCGCCGTGGCCCAGGCCCTCAAGCCCCTCACCGACATCACCCACGTATTCTACACCGCCTGGTCCGCGTGCCCCGGTGCGACTGAGGACGACGCCCGCGAGGCCAGCTGCGCCATGCTCCGCAACGTCCTCTCCGTCGTCGTCCCCAGATGCCCCGCGCTCGTCCACGTCTGCCTCCAGACCGGCCGCAAGGGATTCGTCGACCCGTTCGAACCCATGTCGGGATTCTTTGCCGCCATTGTGGCGATGCGCCCGTACCCAGAGGACGTCCCGCACCTCGAGCACTCCGACCTCGAGGACGTCTTCCTCGACGAGGTCGCGCATTCCTGGCTCAACGGCGCCGCCGGCGCCATCACCTGGTCGGTGCACCGCCCCGCCACCCTCTTCGGCTTCTCCCCGCGCAGTGAGAGCAACGTCATCGCCAGCCTCTGCGTCTACGCCGCAATCTGCTGCAAGGAGGGCGCCGCGCTGCGCTGGCCCGGCTCCCTCGTCGCCTGGGAGGGATTCAGCGACGCCTCCGACGCGGAGCTCGTCGCCGAGCACGCGCTCTGGGCGGCTCTCGAGCCCAGCGGCAAGAACGAAACGTTCAACTGCACCAACGGGGACATCTACAAGTGGAAGAACCTGTGGCCGATGCTGGCAGACCATTTCGAGATGGAGTGGTCCGGATACGATGGGGAGGACAAGCGCTTCAAGCTCGAGGAGGCCATGGCCGGGAAGGAGGCTCTGTGGGCGGAGATCGTCAGGGAGAAAGGGCTCGTGGAGACAGAGCTCAACGACATAACCTCCTGGTGGTTCGTGGACGCGTTGATCAACGCCGGCAAGGAACAAATAGAAAACATGAACAAGAGCAAGGAGCGTGGATTCCTCGGCTTCCGGAACACGGTGAGATCCTTCAATACGTGGATCGGGAAGCTGAAGGCTGACAAAATCGTCCCCTGATATGTTCATTTTTTGGATGTCAGTGATACTCCACCTACTTCTCTATCTGATTGCCTTGATCACTAATCGCGTTAGTCAAATTTAGTTTCATAGAATGCTCTGTAATGTTTTGGCGCGGTATATACAAATGAGCCTGGGAAGTGCTAACTGATGGAAGCGTTTAAGTATGGAATCATCAACTGATCACACTTTCCCTTCTGGGCAATGCTATTGGATTCTCTATGAATTGGCTGTGTGGCAGTTAGCCATCAATATATTGCCTCTTTGTGCATTTCTTTGAAGCGCTGTTTCTTATGGTTTATTATATTTATATTGTATACTCCCTCCGTTCCAAAATGTAGATCACTTTGCCTTTTCTAAGTTGATAGATTTTAATATGCACCTAGACATACATTATATCTATATCTAGATGCATAGCAAATACTATGAATCTAGAAAGTCAAATGAACTACATTTTGGAATGGAGAAAGTAGTATCTTTCTTCAGTCCATTTTCTTGGGCATGTGATGTGATAGTTATCTGGAGTAATAAGGTAACAATGCTGTGCCATTAACATTTCTGTGGACTTTCCCATGTAGTTTGCGCTTGTCAATCATATTTCGTGAAGGGAGTAGAACCTGGCATACTACTTGCTATAACTCTTAATATGTTATCCATGGCATTGATTAGCTATTTTCATTTTCTGGAACCAAAATTAGAAAAGAAGATAGGTTCCAATCTTTCATATCTTGGACCACTGGATAAAATTATTTCAGTTTTTTTAGGATTGCAGATATATAGCATCAGCAAAGGTAGTCTAGTAATTGTTCATTAAAATGGGCATACAAAACTAGCAGTTCAGAACTTTCTGGTTGAACTCTGACTGCAAGCAAGTTGTCTGAATGCTTATACTGAATTCTGGTTTCACTTAACAACATACTTCATCTTACATGTAGTTCTCGATGTTGGTTTCGATTTTTTTTTTTTGGATCGGAAAATTTTTAGTCGAAACGAAACCAGAACTGCTTGATTGGAATCCTAAATGAGGTAGCTGTTGATTCCTGTTGCTTGCATTAATGTCCATGCATCATATCATTGCGAGATGGAAACATTCCTCTGTCTTTTATTTCCCATCTCTTTTTAGCAGAACTGGTATCGTGATGCGTTAAACTTTGACAGCTCTTGATGACTGTATCATGTCCAAAGCTTGTGAACTTGTATTAGTTGCATGGACTTCATACCTGTTGCTCATTCCAGATTCCACAATATCAGATTTTCTTTCTTATAATGTTTCCAGTCTTCAAATGGAAAGTTTTGTCCTCTCTGTTCCTATTTGACCTCATATGTTGAATTGTGCAATGACTTTTGAAGTTGTAGCTTGAGTTTTTGGTGTAAACTTAAAGATAGGATTGAAAGTGCAAAACAAAGCTCAATTTTAGGTGGAAGATATCCCGTTGGACATTGCAGTGCCTGTTGGCTTTCTGCTGTGATTTGGCTTGTGTGTTTGTAGATCTCCTCAGTCACATGTGGTAACAATGCTATGATATTGATGTTTCTAAGGACAGGGTCATATTGATGCATTCTCACTCAAGAAATTTCCGATCCAAGTAGAGCCTGACATACTAGTTTTGAGGATTTTCTTAGCTATTAGCCATGGCATTAACTTTCTACTTTCCATATATGATAGGTTCCAATCTTGCATCAACCATATATAGAAATTTTTATAAAATTTATTTCATCTATTTTAAAGAATAGAAGATATCTAGCTCCAGACAACTGTACATTACTTCTATAAACCTTAATCCAACTGGGCACTTCCGTATTAATTGCATTAGTGTTCATGAAGCATTCCTTGCGAGATGGAAACCTTCCTCTGCAATTTTTCTTCCACCTTATTTTTGGCAGAAATGCTGATTTGTTGTGGCTAGCATGGTTCTGGATGACAATATCGTGTCAGAAATTCTAAAACTGTATTTGGCAATATATATACAGACCTTCATACTACTAATCACGGTATGATACAAAATTTGGTTTCTTCTGATGTTTGCAATCTTCAACTGCTGGGTTTTCTTCTCTTCATCTCCTATTTAACTTCATATGTTGTCTTATGCATCATCCAAAGGCTCTTGAAGTTGTTGGATGAGTTTTGGTGTAGGATCTGATCAATTATCTGAATTGACTGTAAACCAAGGGTTCATATTATTTTGCGACGATTCGGCATACAATTGTTTCTTTTCCTTGAAAAATAACAGAACGAAATGTGTACAGAGTATGATCTGGGGAATCTGGTCATGTCCGTGCAAGTGCGTGAAGATGATGTTTGACATGATCCTGGACTCATTTTCCTGCCAAAGTCCTACAGCTTTATACGACAATACAATCTGGCGTCAGTGAGAGCTAGGGTCAGAGAACAACCGCACATATAACTTCGTTTGATCTGTACCTGCAATTCTTTGGTACCCTCGCTGCAGGTTCTGGGAGGATTTTTCAGTTTTGGATGCAGGTTGCGCTTCTCTATATCACGCGGCAGTGCGTGAACGTGAAGGGCACTCAGCACCTCTTTAAATTTGGTTTATATTGAGTTCAGTAAAACATGAAGGGGTGCAGTCTTTTAGGGCATTGTCATGGCCTCCTCAAGTATGATGCCTTGACAGGAACTTTTTTGTGGTAATATATTATCTGAAAAGAGATACTCCTGTGTACTATGAAAAATTTTCAAGATGACTGATACTTGTCAGTTTAAGCAAAAATTATGCATAACAATCCGAAAATAACTGACATAAGCAAATAAGAGGACTAGGCACTAGCTAGTCGCCACAAGTTTTGGAGCAGTAGCTGGTCATTTCAAATTTGTTGTACCTTGGCTGGACTCATATTTACACGATTTACGTCATTTGGCTGTGCTCCTCATATTACAAAAGTTTTTCCTCTGCTTGAGTGCTTGTTGTATGAGTAGGCTGTGTGCATGTGCGCGCGTCCTGGACTGTACTCTGTACAAGAGAATTGGCATTTCGCCAACATGTTCTCGTGGTCGTGGATGTCGGCTCTTTAAGCACTTAGGAGCTGTTTGGATGGTAAAATTTTTGCTCCTGTCACGTCAGATGTTTGGACGCTAATTAGAAGTATTAAATATAGTTTAATTAAAAAACTAATTATATAGATGAGGACTAAATGACGAGACGAATCTATTAAGCCTAATTAATTCATAATTAGCAAAATTACGGTAGCATTTGCCCTTTTGCACTTTGGGGTGTTTGGATCCAAAAGTGCAAAAAAAGTGCAAAAGAGCAAAAATTTTGCACTTTCTCTTTCTCTTTCCCTTGGATCCAAACAGGCCCTTATAACACAGAACGTATCGAGCACAAATTTGCATCTATCTAGAACATGTGGTCTTGGAAAAGCGCACGCCGGCACGCGGGTGCCATCGCGCCGGACACGGTGGTCCTGGTCCACCATTCAGATCAGTCCACAATGTACAGCTAGCTGAGCTCCGTCGGTGCTGTTCGGCGCGAAGAAGCAGCTGAACGCGCTGCGCCTGTCGCGCAACCGGTTCGAGTTCGACCTCGGCCGCGTGGAGCTGCCGGAGGCGATGGACATCCTGGAGATCGACCACAACGTGGTGTACGGGAGCATCCCGGCGGCCGCGGCGGCGAGGAAGTGGCTGGCGTTCGACGTCAGCTACAACCGGCTGTGCGGGCCCATACCGCAAGGGCGGTACACGCACAGGTTCGGGCCCAAGCACTTCGCCGGCAACAAGTGCCTCTGCGGCCGCCCGCTCCCGCCGTGCAGCTAGATGGCCGGCGCCGGCTGGCCACCGTACGTGCCAGTGGGAATAAATAATCTTGCACTTATCTGCGTGCGTTTGAAGCTGGACTGTACTCCATCTCTGAATGGAATAATCCTTGATTAGTATGGTTAATGAGTTATATAAAAATGCACAGAGACACCCGACAGGCGACAATGGCATCCCCCATCAATCAATCTGAACTTCGAAGTGAAAAAGTTGTTGCTGTATCAACTTCCGTCCGGCGTAAAAAAAAAAGTCCTAGTCGTAGGTGGGCTGTTCAGTTAAAAAAAAACAACTCTGGGCTTGTGTGTTGTTGCGCTGCTGGCCCATCATCTTGCACGACTAAGGTACTGCCCAACAAACGTTTCCGGTTCGTCCTCCGCCTCATTCTGCACCCAAAGTCCAAAGTAATTCTACAGGATGCAAAAAACACATTTGTATACCAAGATATATTTGTCTCGATCAATCATTAGGGCTACAATCAAGTTGAAGATGCTGCAGTTTGAGATGGCCAAAAATTTTGGGTCACTTGGCGAGGCATTTTGGGTCGTTATTAGGTACGAGGGTGGATGCTAATCGATTGTTGGAACCATGCGATCAAGTTTTATGCAGTTGAGGGAATCGTTAATACTTCGTCACCAGGACGAAAATGCAGTACTGGTGAGGACAAAACAAATCCAATTTTATTCACCACGACACGAAGCTAGCTAGTGCTACAACTAAACAATCAACGAATGAGGTTATCTCAAACTACGCCTTCAAAAAACTCAACATGTGTATATATATGCTAACTAAATCGTTAAACTAAGGTCCAGGTCCAGGGAAGGACCCGGCGACAGCCGCCTCTTCTTGGGCGGCAAGGGGCTCTGCACCTCTTCCTCCTCTCCCCACCTTCGCGCCGCCGGCATCAAGTTGAGATCAAAGTCCTTGATGCTGGACCCGGACCCCGACGCGGACGCCGTGACCGACACCGACAGCCCGTCCCAGTAGTGGCACCGCTTGTGCCCGCCGAGCGCCTGCCCCGTGGCGAAGCCCCGGTGGCACACCGAGCACCGGTGCCTCCCCCCCGAGCCCGACGACGACGACGCCTGCAGCAGGGCCCGCGGCGGCGGCGGCTTCCGGTGGCTGGCCTTGTGCCCGCCCAGCGCCTGGTGCGACGCGAACTGCTTGCCGCAGACGGAGCACCGGAAGCGGAGCTCGCACTCCTGCTGGGCCGCCGCCGCCGTCCAGCAAGCAGCCGTCGTGTTCCGCCGCGCCGTCGTCGCCATGGCAGCCGCAGCAGCCTGGCCTCCTCCGGCCCCCGCGGCGGCGAGCGCCATGAGGCAGAGGGAGACGTAGTCGTCGTGGGCGATGGGCGCCATCGATCGATGAATCGCAGCTGCTGGAGTGTTGGTTAGGATTCTGGACTGCTGGTCCGGCTGCAAGATCGATGAGCTAACCACGTAGGGCATCGCTGCCTATATATAAGGCGCAAGTGTGAGTTCTTTATGACGCGAGCAGATGATGGCGATGGTCAGATGGATCTTGGAACTGGTGGTCGGAAAAGTGAGGAAACGGGTCGTGGGTCAAATCGGCACGAGGGCGGGCGGAGGCGGACGCTTCTGCGTGAAATCGTGGATGAATGGACGATCGATCCATGGATGGATGCATGCATCCGTACTCCAGTGAATATAGTGTGTATATATATAAATGTGGGGGGTTAATAGGCACACGTGCGTGCATATGGGTAAGTTAGAGTAGTCATTTAGATTGAGCTTATTGGCAGCGAAAGCATGCATTTTCCATATGCGCATTTTCCAAGGCGAACTTTCCTTGCTCCGGAGCGAGAGGAAACTGCACATTGGTTTCTCCTGGCAGCAAGTTGATGGTATACTGTTGTGGAAGGTTGGGAGTGCTGTGCCCATGGAGACGCGAGAGAGCGAGAGGATCCGATCCAGCTAATAGTGAGTTTCTGATAGATAGCTCACAAACCCTTCACTCAGTTTTAAAACAACAGTTTTTCTTGTACACATGCATGCAGCATGCACGGTGGGTGGATTAAAGGTGGTGGCGGCTAAGCAGCCTCAGCTTATTATATTGTGTTGTTTAACGGTTCTTTTCTCGCCCAAATTAAGGGTGGTGGCATGGTGAGGCGCACCTGTTCCTTAAACAAACCAATCTTGCGACCGAAGGAGAGCAATGTTGTTTGAGTAAATATTCAGTAGGCAAAAGGCACAATGGAATTATTAACATTACTTGAAAGGGGTACTTAGAAGCTTTTGAAAACTTGTTTTGGGCAAACATGTCATTGAAGGATACCTAGTATAGGTGATGTTATTGAAGAATATAAACGATTTTGAGCTCAGAACTAACTGCATTTGTAAGATATGAAAATGGAAAATATCAGCAAGAAAGAGACAAAAAGATCAGGATGCGCCATACAGCAAAATTGCCATATTATGTTTTTGAGTTTGACAAGTTATAGGGAGTTTCAACTTTGATGTTCTAAACTTAATTCTCAACGAGTTTTAGTATCTTTCAAAATTCCCCCATGTTCAGTAGGCTTCAAGTTCAATGGATTTATTTTTGGAGCAATACTTTAGTATCGCTTCAATCTAAACGAAGTTTCAAACAAGCATTTTGAAGAATTTTTCAGACAATAATCCAAATAGCGAAAATCCAATGAAAATTTCTGTTGAGTTTCAGACATATATGAAGTTTAATATGATGTCACAATAGTATGTTTACAACAGCACATCAATATGGAGACATTTTAACAAGATAAATACTGGAAACTGTTAGTGATTGGATAAGGGGAATGGTCACTGTTTTCATTTTATTTCTGACACAATTTTTTAATTAGAGGAGTTGTTTAATTATATTAAACTTCTGCAAATATCTCAGAGGCGACCAATAATTATAGCCTTTCAAACAGAAAATACTCATATGCAAACTGTAAGACAGAAGAGACCTTGGATAAAATAGCTTTATTTCCAACATTAAATAAAACTTATTATGAACGGCGAGAAAAGGAGGATAAAATAAAAATACACAGCACAATGGTTCCAACTTTGAATTTATGAATCAATGAATTAAACAAATTAATGGAAGGAAATAATGAATCAATGAATTAAACAAATCTCTGTTGAAAACAGAATTTTAACAAGTTAATGAAACAATGATTGCCTAGATCCCTTTTTACATGAACAAGATGGACACGAGACTGATCAGTCAATCAAAATCCTGCGCTTCTTGATCGGCAATGGACTCTGCACCTCCTCCTCCTCACCCCACCTCTTCACCCCAAAGTTCTCCGGCAGAGGCGCCAGGTTGAGGTCAAAGTTCCTCACGGTGACGCCCGACGACCCCGTCCCGGACGCGGACACGGACGCGGACACGGAGCCGGACACCGACATGCCGTCCCAGTAGTGGCAACGCTTGTGCCCGCCGAGCGCCTGGCCCGTGGCGAAGCCCCGGCGGCAGATGGTGCACCGGTGCGGCCCGGCGCCGCTAGCCCCTCCCAACCCCGACGGCGCCGTCTCGTCGAGGCCACCAGCGGACGACGCCGCCTGCGCCGTGGCGGCGGCGTACTGCTCCTCCGTGGGCGGCTTGCGGTGGCTGGACTTGTGCCCCCCGAGCGCCTGGTACGACGCGAAGGCCTTCCCGCAGACCGCGCACCGGAACGGCAGCTCCTGCTGCTGCGGCGCAGGCGGCGCGTGGCGCTGGGCCGGGCACCATCTCGCCGTCCCGTGCTGCTCCTTCCCGAGCCCGGCGTACTTGCGGGTCCCGGCGAGCGCGGCGAGGCAGATGGCGAGGTAGTCCTCCTTCTTGAGCGCCGGCGGCGCCGGGAGCGCAAGGGAGAGCGCGGTCGGGTCGAGGAGAGCTTCCAAGCCGGCAACCATGGCTAGCAGCCGCTGGTGAAAAAGCAGGTGGCTTTCGAAGTTTAGCTCGATCTTGCTTGCGGCGTTCGTCGTAGCTAGCAGCCGGCGATCGATCTGTCCGAGAGCTGGATGGAGAGAAGTGGAAGGAGGCGGCCGGCGGCGTGTGTGAATATATAGGCCGGAGCCGGACGAGGGCGTGCGGGCATGCGGATGAGGTCGCGTGCGATGATTTGTTTGGTGGAGAGGATGAACAAGTCGTACGCATGCGATCGCATGCCCGCGCGCGTCAAACATGCGGCGGGCGGTTGGTTGGCCACTTGGCCGTTGCTGCGTTGGTTCGCGGCGGCAGCCAAGTTGCCAATAGAATGCCAGAATATGCACGGACGAAGGAGCCTATCCACCACGAGCTTGTCCTACGATTTGTATGCATCCAGTGAGCCAGTTGGTCATCAGCAACAATGCAGGGCTAGCGTATAGAAACGGCACTCCTGCAACTTCCCGGAAATGGTAAACGGCGTGAGGAAGGCAGAAGCCAGAAGGTTATCCAATGGCACACTCCGCTCTCCGTAACCTGGGGGCGTGCAACACGTGTTCTTTACATTTCTGCGTGCTACTGCTAGCTATCTTTTTCCAATTCCGGATGAAACAGCTGACGTGCAATTGATGCATGGGCAGTCAAGCCGTCAAGGAAGAGACCAGCTTCTGACTGCGTGCTTGGCCGGATAATTTGCAGCAGCCGGCCGGCCGCCGGTGCTCCACGGTTTCGACTCTCTTCATATGTTTCGCCCAGGCTGCTGATGTGCATGTTTCATCATCCCTTCAAAATCGACAAGGGGTGCCGATGTTACTACACGGAGCCCTCATCTCAATTAGCATGACACACTTGTCAACTGATGGTGCTGGTTGGGTCCAATCTTTTTTTGAGATTAAAGGAAACATACAAAACGGAATGCTGCATCTTGTATAGGATGACAGCAGTAGTCAGGGACATGCTAATAATTAATCTTCAACATTCCTCATACAACGATTTATAACATTTCTCGTCAGCTTCTGACCCTGCCTACTTCTTTGTTGTTCATTGGCTCTATTCCTAAGCTGGTCACACCCACCCCCACCCACAGCTGCACAACAACAGGCATCATCTCCGGCCCGCCGTTTTGCCGCACCACCATCTCTACCGCCGCCACCACTACCAGGCCAGCATGCTCTTTGCGACCCCACCTTCTAAGGGCATGGGGAGTGTATGATACCCCACCAATCTTATACTGGGTCCCACTAAAAATAAGGTAGCGGCCGGACTATTTGTAGTGGGTCCCCCTACAATAGAAAAAATTCTATGTGTGAAGGTTCCTCTGCTCGTGTGGAGGCAGCGGTTGGGAGAATCGAAGGAAACAGTAGTATTTTATTGCTTAGGATTGAGCCTTTAGCTTGATGGCTGTCCTCAGCTTGATGGCTGTCCTCAAGCGCTTTTTTTTTTTGGCTTAAGACCTGCATAAAACTGCCCTGTAACATGTGAGGTCGACCTCAAACCTCCTTATGACCTCCCTTCTGCACACACTACCGGTGCCCTAAGCCTGGAGACACTCGTGTCTTCACGGCCAGCCAGCATCCCTCTCTACTAAACTCAATGAAGCTGTCTCCTAAAAGGCCTCCTAGATTTGAAGCCCCTGAAATCTAGAAGGTGTGTGATAGTTAATGCTATACAAGCAATTTCCTAGTTACATTTGCTGAGTTTCTATATGCGAAAACTATGACACCTCAACATTATCTTGATTATCCTTTGGTCATGCTGTTAACTCCCTTGCTAATCAACACTGCAATTTCACAACTTAGAGTAGAGCAACTAATCACAGTAGAGTTGTGCATGTACTTTGTGATTAAAATAGGTCCGAGTGTTTGTCCTTAAAAAAATTAAATCACATTGCCAACCTTTCAGCCATGCCGGTCATATAATTCCCAACACAATCATGTATGACAGTGCATATTGTTATTTGCATGATGTTGTTTCTCTTGTTCTCTAATGTATTTACCAGTGAACTTGTATTTTGTTAGTATGATTGAAATAAAATGAACATCATAGTATATAAGATCTCGTGGTCAATTATACAATATTTTTTCTTTTATTACATATACTAAAGACTATATATTAAGAGCGCGCGTACATCCATTACCCTCTCTACATTAGATGCTTCGAGTAATTACTTAGCACCACCTCCCTTGCTACTTTTGCTTTATCCATCCCAACATAGAGATGTTCTTATTTTCTTTAAATTGTATTTGTATACAAATTAAAATCAATATAACATACTGTATATTTCCAATGATACTATAAAATAGAAGCTAGAACCATCAATAGTTATGGTCTTTAATGAAGAAAATAATTTGTAATGTGAATAAAACACAAGATCCATTTGAGGAGCACATTGTAAAATTAATATATATATATGTAATATCCATGGCAACAAACTAAAATGAAAAATGATAAGCGTGACCGATTGAAAATGTTTAAACCGTGAAAGGATCGATGGACCAAGAGGGGGGGGTGAATTGGGCCTTTTTCAATTTCTAAAACAAGATAAAGCAACCTTATCCTATGCAAAACTAGAAAGGCACCAATTCACCAACCGGATAACTAAACAACCTACACAAGCTAGATAAGATAAAAAGAGATAAAGCCTAGCAAGGTAGAGCTAACTAGTCATCCCTAAATCAAGCACATGAATGAATTGCAAGAAAGATAATGCTTGAATAAGTAAAGTGGACAAGAGACAACCGGATTTTTCCCGTGGTATCGATGTGTTGGCACACACCCCTAATCCACGTTGTGACACTCACAAAGAGTATTGTCACCTCCCAAGTCACCAAGACGAGGGCACTCACTAAGAGTCCGTTCACCATCCCGGTGTGGTGGAGATCAAGCCACGTACAAGTTTCTTCTCCGGGCTTCCACAATCCTTGGCAAGCTCCGCGAGAATCACCTCGATCACCAAGATCGCCTAGGTGATGCCAATCACCAAGAGTAACAAGCTAAGGCCTTCACTTGAGCAAGAACCAATCACCAAGAATGGATGCACACAAGCTTCTCTCTACTCAAGTCCTTAATCTTGCTTCTTGAATGATTGAATGAACAAGTGTATGAAATGTTGAAGCTCAAAGTAGCTCTTGACTAAAGTATGTGTGTTTGGGTGTTGCCTGGTGTCAAGAGTAGTAGAATGACCCATTGGAGGGGTATATATGGGCAGCTCACACGAATAGAGCCGTTGGAGAAAAAGCTGCTAGAAAACTGCGTAGCGCCGGTTAATCCGACGTCCCTCCAATAGTCATCGTCGGTTTAACCGGTGAATGTAAACTCCCTTTTTTGAAAACTAGCCGTTACTGTTTGGGAAGATTAACCGTCGTTGCATCGGTTTAACCGGTGAATGTAATCATCCATTGAACAACTGAAAAACCAAGTCACTGGACAACTGCACCGACGTTCAATTTCAAATAACGTCGGTTTAACCGGTGTATGGACTTGTCCAGGCCTGCTGACCTCGTTTAACCGACGTATAGAAAACTTTAGGCGTCGGTTAAACCGGTGATAAGGATTTTTCTGATTTTGCCTTTTCTGACTTGAGTCTTGAATGAAATCCAAATATTTCTTGAGATATAAGTTAAGAACCACTTATTTGAGCTTCTAGGAACCTGAGTGACCATTGTGTGCATCCATTTTCAAATGACCATGTCCATGCTCAAGTTACTAAGCCTAAACCCCTCTTAATAGTGCGATCACTACAAAACTATAAAACCTATACTAACCTAAGTGTCCTTCTCAACCTTATGACACTTAGGACTAGAAAGATCCTTAGTCTTGACATATTATTGAGTTGAATGCCGAGATCGCCTTTTTGAATGATGAAAATTAGGGGCCTCTTTTGACATATAACCAAATGAGCGATAATGATCTAAAAATCTGCACAAACTCATTAGTCACAATAATGGTTGTCATTAATCACCGAAACAAACCTTAAGGGCCTAGATGCTTACAATCTCCCCCTTTTTGGTGATTGATGACAACACAGACATAAATAACGAGAGAGCGAGAAAGATAAGGCACGAATAAACACAAGCAAACTCGAAAAGAGAGAATCAAAGACCTCAATGGCTCAACCGAAATCCATAGATATGTCTCAAAAGCTCAGCATGCTCAAATGACAAATGTACATATCCATGAACTAACATCAAATATAATACAATAAGAAACATCAAAGTCCTGATCGAGCTCTCTCTAATGCTACCCTCCCCCTGACTCCCTCTCCCCCTTTGGCATCAAAGCCCAAAAAGGAGTGATCTACGGATCCAGCTGACGAGATACTGCTAGAAAGCGATCTGGGTCATCGTCGTCGTCGTCGTCGGACGGTGGATCCTCGGAGACAGAAGGTAGCTGCTGATCTGAGGTGCCGGCAGGTGCTGAGCTGACTGGAGGTGTAGCTGTCGTCGAGGCTCTGGTGCTAGCACTGCCGGGGAGAGGATCCGTGGAAGTAGTAGCCGGTTCAGCAGAAGATGTGTCAACATCTGAAGTAGTAAGAGCTGATGCTGCCGGCTGTGACGACTGCTGAACTAAGGACACCTCTCCGCCTCCCCCTGAAGGTAGTGGCTGTGGTACGACGGGGAGGCCAACTGACTGCACTGCTGTGGGTGACTCCTGGAAGAGTGAGGTCGCAGGCAGCGGAGAGAAGAGGGGACGACTCGCAGACCCAAGCAGTGCTGACAATGAGAACATGATCTCTGGGGTCGCGGAAGAAGCTGGAGCAGTGGAGGCCGGAACAGGTGTAACTGCAAGTGGTGGTGCTCCGGCGCCCTGAAGGCCTGACTGTCCTGGCTGCTGAGGGGCGAGTCCGGTGTGAGAATATAGCTGTGAAATCATCCCGAACATCGCCATCATGCCCTGCTGCATCTGCTGAAACTGAGCGTCTGTCCTCTGAGATACTCGGTCAATGAGTCCGACAAACCGCTCCTCAGAAGCAGCTCGCTCTCGAGCGGCCTCCCTCTGAATCTCTGCAAGCTGGGCCTCATGTGCTCTCCTGGCCTCCTCCTGAGCACGGCGATCCTCCCTCTGCTGTGTGACCAGCTGCTGCAAAAGTGCGGTGAGCTCAGACGGCTGAGACACCTGTGACTCTGAGACAGTAGTAGCAGCAGCTGTCACTGGAGCTGGCTCTCCTGAACCCCCTGCCTCGTGATCATGACTCGCTGGAGCAGGTGCAGGGAAGTACTCCTCATCCTCGGAGGAGTCTGACTCTAGGTCTGACCAATGAATCTCATCATCTCCTCCGGGAAGCTGTGCCTCTGCGGCTAGTAGTGCCTCGTCCTCCTGGGCAACACGGGCCTGAACCTCCGGTGACAGCCGTGCCATGGCAGCACGATCTGCCTGTCTCCCTCTCCTCCTGTCTGAGGGTGCGGTCGGGCGGTAGACGGGGAACCAGGGAACCTCGTCCTGTCTGTAGACTGCACTGACGGGTGACTCAGCTGGACTATCATAGAGCAAATGAAACTGATCCAGTGAGCATAAGAAAACTGTCATACTACGCCCATCCCGTCAGTGATAACATCCTCAATCTCTGCCAGAATAAAATCAACAATATCGAACGGCTCGTGAGTGAGAATGTGGAGCAGTAGCAGCTGCTGCAGACCTGTGAATCCCTCAGGGTAGCCACTCCTCGGGAGCAACGTCCTCCGGAGTGCCATGTGAATAGCGTATGCCTCGGGGGTCAGCAGACTGGGGACTCTGGCGTAAGAAGCTGGAAAGGGCTGGCGGAAGCACTGAGAGATCGCCTCGTGTGAAGGTGCAATCCCGCCAATCATGGCCCTGCGAGGTGGATCTGCATCACCATATACCATCTCGTGCAGAGAGACGTCAACAAGGTCAACTCCAAGGATCCCTGCGAGTGTCGCTCTGGACAAACCAAACACCTGCCCCCCAAACATGAAGTGAACAGCTCTGCGCTCTGGGGCAATCCAAGCTGTGGCGTAAAAGACTCTGACCCAGTCCTCAATATACCTGTTCCTCTCAATCGAGAGCAACCTGGGCAGACCCCTGAAGTGATCAAAATGTTCCCTGACATCGGCTCCCCCTGCAGCTGTCCTCAAAGAAACCCAATCAAGAACTCTGTGAGGAAAGATCCTGTGGCCCCGCCTCTGATAGGTCTCGTAGAAACTGGCCTGAAGAAGCGTCCAGAATCTGCGATCGACCCTACTGTCTCGTGTCACCGGGAACTACTCCTCCTCCTGCACACTCCACCTGAGCCTCTTGACCTTCGCCGCATTGGCCTTGGTCAAGTTCTGGAGCAGCACACCTGGCTCCAGACGCACGACAGTGTCCATGCGGAACACTGCGCGCTCGGCCGCTAGGGCCTCGGCTCGTCGAGCTGCTGCTGCTGCTGCGGTGGACCTGCGAGGCTCCTGTGGCTGGTGTCCTCCTCGCGTCCTAGGTCCGGTGCGACGCTCGGTCGCAGGTGAAGTCTCCTCTGCGGGGGACGTCTGCCGAGTGCGGCCAGAACGTCGTAGAGCTGGTGACTGCTGTGTGTCCTGCCCCTGAGACTGCTCAGACTGCTCTGTCTCTGAATCTGAATCGGACTCTGCCGCTGAGAGTGACTGCGCTGACTCTGCTGCTGCTGCTGCGGCTCTGGTGGCCCTGGCTCCTCTGACTCTGCCCATGCCTCTGCCTCTGCCTCTGCCCCTGGCTGGCGTATCTCTGATCGCGAACGGACGAGCACGGCCTGACGCCTGCTCCTCGGCGGCCTTAGCCACCATCTCGGCCCTCTCAGCTTCTCTCGCTGCGCGAGTCCGCTTGCGAGCGGGCTCCTCGACCACAACTTCCTTACCCTTCCTCTTGTCACGACCCATTACAATCACTGACAGGAACAAAGACGCGGCGCGGCGTGAATGCGTGAGAGCGGTGCAATGCGCGTGTGCAGCGGCCCGGTGAAGGTGCAGTGGTGGTGGAATGGTGGTGCGCGAGTGGCAAGGTGGCGTGGGTGCAGGTGAGGATGGCGTTGTGCGTGCGCACGGGCGACAGACGGCGGCGGCGCAGGAAGTGTACGGGCGGCGGCGGCGACGCGGGGGCGCGCGTGAGGGCGCTGGCGTTGGCGCTGCGTCGCGTGGGCGGACGGCGGCGGCGTGCAGGGCGGTGGCGGCGGCACGGGGGCGACGCAGTGACGTGTGAGCGGCGCCGGCGAGAATGTGAGCGGGCGGCAGATGACGCGAGCGGCGGACGGCGGTGGACGGCGGCGAACGGCGCAAGGCGGCGGCAGTGTGGAGGAGACGGCGAAGGCGAGGAGGCGGCAACAACTGAAGACGAGCGGGCGGTAGTGAGAGAGCAAGAGAGTAATATGACAAGTGGACCCCGCAATTTTTCTTATCGCCGGTTGATCCGACGCTTAGGTTTTGAACACCGGTTGATCGCGTCGGTGTAGTTTACCAGAAACCCTGCCAAATCTGTATCTGTACACCGGTTGAACCGATGATCTGAAAAGTGAACTCGTCGGTTGAACGATGCAAATAACAGTTGATTTTCAGGTCAGAATTGTGTTCTGTTCATCGGTTGATCCGATGCTGCAAACTTTGTATACGCCGGTTGAACGCCTGAAATGACTGAGCTGTGGCTGACACTTAGTAACGCCGGTTAAACCGATGGGAATAGATCCATTTAACGTCGGTTTAACCGGTGAACCCAAAAACCCTCTCTCAGCTCACTTTTCTATGCTAAGTCCAATGAACTTATAAGATTCAACTAAACTCAAGTTAATGGACTTGCATAGGCGACTTTACCCCTCAAAATAGGATAGTTTAACAACTTAAATAGTTTTTCTTTTCAAAATCAAGGATAAGTCGCAAGAGAGACAAAGCGCCAAATTAAAATGTATGAGCCATGTCATAGGAATATTGAAGGAGGAAAGCTTCAAACTCACCATGACATTGCTCACTAGGTAATAACGCACCTAACACTTTACTCTTTTCACTTCTCATGAATTAAGATCTTACATGTAAAACAAGTCTCATCTTCATCAAGTGATCTCCTTTGTGACCTTTACGCATGCAATGATAATGCAAATTACAAACACATGCGAAAGAAAGGTAAACATGAGATGCACAACTATATGACAAGAAATGCATAGCGAGATTTTAAGATCTACTTGTCAAGTTTGATCCCACGGAAAGCTTCATCATGATGAGCCTTTCTACAAGCCTAGAGGAAAACAAGTGGACCACCACCTCTAGCTAAACCCTTGCTCATCACTATCTTACCATGGTTAGACAAGTGTCCTATATGTATGCATTTTTCTATATGACATGGCAACTTACATGACGTTTGCCGCATCTAATACATTAAGCTCATTTCTTAGCCTAACAAAGGTACTCTCGTCTAAAGGTTTTGTGAAAATATCCGCCAATTGCTCCTCGGATCTCACACCTTGAAGGGAAATGTCCCCCTTGGCTTCGTGATCACGCAACAAGTGATGGCGAATATCAATGTGCTTTGTGCGAGAGTGTTGAACCGGATTCTTGGCAATTTTTACGGCACTTTCATTGTCACAAAGGAGTGGTATTCTTCCTAGTTTCACACCAAAGTCCAAAAGGGTTTGCTTCATATATAGAATTTGGGCACAACATGCACCGGCAGCTATATATTCCGCTTCCGCGGTGGACAAAGCCACGGAATTTTGCTTCTTACTCGACCAAGAAACTAGAGAACGCCCAAGCAAGTGGCAACCCCCGGAGGTACTCTTGCGATCGACACGGCTTCCGGCAAAATCCGAATCCGAGTATCCCAAGAGATCTAAGCTAGTGCCTTTGGGGTACCACAAGTCTATGCTAGGGGTGTGCTTGAGATACCGAAGGATCCTATTCACAGCCGAAAGATGTGATTCCTTAGGGTTAGCTTGAAAACGGGCACACAAGCACACGCTAAACATTATATCGGGCCTAGATGCGGTAAGGTAAAGCAAAGACCCTATCATTGAACGATAGAGGGATTGATCAACAGGTTTACCGTCCACATCCAAGTCGAGATGCCCATTTGTAGCCATAGGAGTCTTAATTGGCTTACATTCATCCATCTTGAACTTCTTCAGGATATCTCTAGTATATTTTTCTTGATAGATGAATGTCCCTTCCTTCATTTGTTTGACTTGAAAACCAAGGAAAAAAGTCAATTCACCAATCATGGACATCTCGAATTCCCTAGACATCATGGTAGCAAACTCATGGCTTAGTAAATCATTAGTTGAGCCAAAGATAATATCGTCAACATAAATTTGACAAATGAAAAGGTCCCCGTTGACGTCTTTTGTGAACAAAGTGGTGTCCACCCTCCCGATCTTGAAACCTTGCATGATTAGGAAGTCACGAAGCCTCTCATACCAAGCCTTTGGTGCTTGTTTGAGTCCATAGAGTGCCTTGTGCAACCTATAAACATGGTTAGGATTCCTCGGATCTACAAACCCGGGAGGTTGCTCAACATAAACAAGTTCGTTAATAAAGCCATTTAAGAAAGCACTTTTCACATCCATTTGATGTAACTTGATATTATGATGTGAAGAGTAAGCAAGAAGAATGCGGATAGCTTCAAGTCTTGCGACCGGAGCGAAAGTTTCACCAAAATCCAAACCTTCGACTTGAGAAAACCCTTTTGCCACAAGTCTTGCTTTGTTGCGTACCACCACCCCATGTTCATCTTGCTTGTTTCGAAAGACCCACTTTGTGCCGATGATGTTCTTGTCTTTCGGAGGAGCTTCGAGGACCCATACTTCATTGCGGGTGAAATTGTTCAACTCTTCTTGCATGGCCATCACCCAATCCGAGTCCTCAAGTGCTTCCTCTATGCTAGTGGGCTCAATACACGAAACAAACGAGTGATGTTCGCAAAATGAAGCATACTTGGAGCGAGTTCTTACTCCTTTGGAAGGACTACCAATGATTTGACCGATTGGATGATCCTTGGAGATGCGACCGTGCTTCACTAGCGGTATTTGTGTGGATGCTTGTTGGGGTGGATCATGAGTGACTTGTGCTTGTGGTGGAACATTTTGCTTTTCTTGTTCTTGGACTTGGGGTGTTGGCGTTGACACATTTTCTTGAGGCAGTGGATCAACTTTTTCTTAATCTTCATTCACTTGGGGTGCCGTGGAGGTGTTTGGCAAAGATGAGGAAGTTCCTCCCCCTTGATCATTGTCTTCATGCACCTCCTCCGGCTTGATATCCCCAACGGACATTTTCTTTAAGGCTTCTTCAATTTCTTCATCCCCTACATTTTCATAACCAACAACCTCCTCTTGGGAGCCATTAGATTCATCAAACTCCACATCACATGTTTCTTCAACTAACCCGGAGGTTTGATTGAATACTCTATATGCTTTGGAGTTTGATGCATAACCAAGAAAGAAACCTTCATCACATCTACTTTCAAACTTACCGAGCCTTTTCTTCTTATAAATGAAGCATTTGCAACCAAAGACCCGAAAGTATGATATATTTGGTTTCTTCCCGGTGATGAGCTCATACGGAGTTTTCTTGAGGAGTCGGTGAGGATACACACGGTTGGATGCATGACACGCCGTGTTGATTGCTTCCGCCCAAAACTTCTCGGACGTGCCATAATCATCCAACATTGCTCTTGCTAGGGTGATGAGTGTCTTGTTCTTTCTTTCCACCACTCCATTTTGTTGAGGCGTGTAGGTGGCAGAAAACTCATGTTTGACTCCTTCTTCATCGCACCATTCTTCAATCTTCATATTTTTGAACTCGGTGCCGTTGTCACTCCGAATCTTCACAATTTGGGAATATTATTCCCTTTGAGCTTTTCTTGCAAATGACTTGAAGATTTCCGGAGTTTCACCCTTATCGCCTAGAAACATGACCCAAGTGTAACGTGAAAAATCATCAACAATTACTAGGCAATAGAGGTTACCGCCAATGCTCTTGTATGAGGTTGGACCAAAGAGATCCATGTGTAGTAGCTCGAGCGGCTTGGAGGTAGACAACATTGTCTTGATAGGATGATGAGTTGCAACTTGCTTCCCGGCTTGACATGCTTTGCATAGCTTGTTCTTGTCAAAAGTAACGTCCTTTATGCCGGTGATCATCCCTCTCTTGTGGGCTTTCTTGAGGTTGCTCATGCCAATATGAGCAATTCTTCTATGCCAAAGCCACCTAAGAGACGACTTGGTGAAGAGGCAAGTCATGGTGCTTGTTTGCTTTGAAGAGAAATCCACCAAATAGATATTGCCATGCCTAAACCCCGTGAATACCAATGACTTGTCTTTTTCATGAGTCACTACAACACCATTCTTGTCAAAGGCACACGTTAGTCCAAGATCACACAATTGTGCAATAGAAATGAGGTTAAAACTAAGTGCTTCTACAAACAAAACATTTGAAATGGATAAATCTTTTGAAATTGCAATTCTACCCAAACCTAAGACTTTCCCCTTTGAGTTATCACCATAGGTGACATGTTCATGATCGCCGGGGTCTTCAAGTGAGGTGAACATGCTATCATTGCCGGTCATGTGTTGAGAGCAACCGCTATCAAGTACCCAATGTTTTCCACCGGCTTTGTAGTTCACCTACACACATGAGAATTTATTTTTGAGTTTTCGGAACCCAAACAAGCTTTGGGCCTTGCACATGTGTGACAAGAGCTTTTGGGACCCAAAGTTGCTTGGGGAGCTTCTTCTTCGACTCCTTAACAATTTTGCCAATGAACTTGGCCTTCACCTTGCCCTTCACTTTACTCAAGAGAAAATGATTATTTTGGAACATTGATGAGTAATTCTTGGGTAATTTAGGAAGAGGACGTGATGGTAAAGTGCACTCCCTAGTGTGGTGCCCGGTGACTCGGCAATGTTGGCAATATGAACCAACTTCCTTGATGAAGCTTGTCTTGATCTCCGGAGAAGGAGTTGTGGCCATGTTTGGCTCCGGAAATGAACCAAGACCTCTCTTACCATAGTCACGGGCATTGTTGAAGAGAATCTCCTTGTGGATGTATTCTCCCCTTGAGAGTTTCTCCACACTACTCTTTAGGCTTGCCACTTGATCCATCAATTCCTTTTCCCTAGAAGAGGCAAGCTTGGGCACAACATTAGTGGCATATGCATCAATGAGTAGGTCATCACATGAAGTAGAAGCATTGACCTTTTCATGAACAACTTTCTCAAGACTTGGGTCAATTACTTCATAAGCAAATTCAAGTTCTTGATACTTGTGAGCCAACTCCCTATGCTCTTGTTTGAGCTTTTTGTGGCTCTCTTCAACTTGCTTAGCAAGTACAAGTGACTCATTGTGCTTTTTGAGCAAGTCATTGTACTTACTAAGTAAGTCGGAGTGGGCAAGCTCTAACTTGGCATGAGTGCTCTCAAGAACTTTAACTTTGCCCTTTTCCCTCTTGATGACGGATGTATACTCATTGATGAGGTTAGTAAATTCATTTGGATCAAGCTCTTCATCGCTATCATCTTCACTATCTACCTCACATACCTTGGTGTTACCTTTTGCCATGAGGCACATAGGAGGCGGAGGTAGAGATGGTTCTTCATTGGTGAGGGCGATGGTGACAATGTCTTCTTCATCACTTGAGTCTTCGCTTGATGAGACATCGGTCACCCATTCTTGTTTCTCCACCAAGAAACTTTTCTTGGTGTGCCCTTTCTTCTTTGGGAAGAGCTTGGTCTTCTTGTCATGGGTCTTCTTCTTCCCAAATCTCTTGTTTTTGTTCTTTCTTTCCTCTTCTTCATCATCGCTTGAATCATGGCGATGCTTATTCTTGTTGTTCTTGCTTCTTTTGTCCGGCTTGGGGCAATTTGGACGGATGTGTCCTTTTTCGCCACAATTGTAGCAAATCTTGTTCTTGACATCCATTGGACGGAACATTCCCTTCTTGGAGTCAAAGTTGAAACCCTTCTTATTGATCTTCTCATTCAAGCGTGTGAACTTTCTCATCATGAGAGCAAGCTCTCCATCATCTTCAACATCGGATGAGCTCTCATGATGATCATTTTCTTCATTGCTTGAGCTTGAGTCTTGTTTGACCATCTTGAGCTTGCGGGATTTGTTTGTCTTGATCTTTAGAACAATCGACTTGCTTGATGTTGGCTCTTCGGTCATACCAAGAATGCTCATTTCATGAGCGCGAATTTCCCCCACAAGTTCTCCTACTTCCATTGTGGCGAGATCCTCCTTTTGAAGCATAGCATTTTTAATGTTATACTTGGGCTTCGGGAGGAGCATGAGGATCTTGCGGTTGATGGATGCACTGTCAATTTTGGATATTTCAAGTGCATTAATGTCCTTGACAATGACATTCAAGCGAGAATACATATCATTGCAATTTTCATGAGCTAGCATTTTGAAGGAATCATACTTAGCTCTAAACAAGTGATATTTTTGCTCACGAACTTTGGTGGAACCTTCATGAATCTCAATGAGCTCCTTCCAAATATCACTTGCTAGGTCCATGCCATTAACTCTAACAAAGACCTCCTCACTAATAGCTTCGAAAATTGCATTTCTAGCTCTAGCATTCCATTTTAATTGGTCGGGGGTGGGATCTCCGGTGAACCCGACTTTAGTTGCCAACCACACTTCGGGGGCAATCGCATCAAGGTATGCGGCCATGCGAACTTTCCAATAGGCAAAGTTCTTGCCCTCGAAGTGAGGCGGCGAACCACCCATCTTGGCCATAGCTCTAGGCGGTGAAGCCTAATGATCCAAATGAGCAACGAGGCTCTGATACCAATTGAAAGGATCGATGGACCAAGAGGGGGGGTGAATTGGGCCTTTTTCAATTTCTAAAACAAGATAAAGCAACCTTATCCTATGCAAAACTAGAAAGGCACCAATTCACCAACCGGATAACTAAACAACCTACACAAGCTAGATAAGATAAAAAGAGATAAAGCCTAGCAAGGTAGAGCTAACTAGTCATCACTAAATCAAGCACATGAATGAATTGCAAGAAAGATAATGCTTGAATAAGTAAAGTGGACAAGAGACAACCGGATTTTTCCCGTGGTATCGATGTGTTGGCACACACCCCTAATCCACGTTGTGACACTCACAAAGAGTATTGTCACCTCCCAAGTCACCAAGACGAGGGCACTCACTAAGAGTCTCCGTTCACCATCCCGGTGTGGTGGAGATCAAGCCACGTACAAGTTTCTTCTCCGGGCTTCCACAATCCTTGACAAGCTCCGCGAGAATCACCTCGATCACCAAGATCGCCTAGGTGATGCCAATCACCAAGAGTAACAAGCTAAGGCCTTCACTTGAGCAAGAACCAATCACCAAGAATGGATGCACACAAGCTTCTCTCTACTCAAGTCCTTAATCTTGCTTCTTGAATGATTGAATGAACAAGTGTATGAAATGTTGAAGCTCAAAGTGGCTCTTGACTAAAGTATGTGTGTTTGGGTGTTGCCTGGTGTCAAGAGTAGTAGAATGACCCATTGGAGGGGTATATATGGGCAGCTCACACGAATAAAGCCGTTGGAGAAAAAGCTGCTAGAAAACTGCGTAGCGCCGGTTAATCCGACGTCCCTCCAATAGTCATCGTCGGTTTAACCGGTGAATGTAAACTCCCTTTTTTGAAAACTAGCCGTTACTGTTTGGGAAGATTAATCGTCGTTGCATCGGTTTAACCGATGAATGTAATCATCCATTGAACAACTGAAAAACCAAGTCACTGGACAACTGCACCGACGTCCAATTTCAAATAACGTCGGTTTAACCGGTGTATGGACTTGTCCAGGCCTGCTGACCTCGTTTAACCGACGTATAGAAAACTTTAGGCGTCGGTTAAACCGGTGATAAGGATTTTTCTGATTTTGCCTTTTCTGACTTGAGTTTTGAATGAAATCCAAATATTTCTTGAGATATAAGTTAAGAACCACTTATTTGAGCTTCTAGGAACCTGAGTGACCATTGTGTGCATCCATTTTCAAATGACCATGTCCATGCTCAAGTTACTAAGCCTAAACCCCTCTTAATAGTGCGATCACTACAAAACTATAAAACCTATACTAACCTAAGTGTCCTTCTCAACCTTATGACACTTAGGACTAGAAAGATTCTTAGTCTTGACATATTATTGAGTTGAATGCCGAGATCGCCTTTTTGAATGATGAAAATTAGGGGCCTCTTTTGACATATAACCAAATGAGCGATAATGATCTAAAAATCTGCACAAACTCATTAGTCACAATAATGGTTGTCATTAATCACCGAAACAAACCTTAAGGGCCTAGATGCTTACAAACCGATCTGGTGGAAAGCATCTGATGAACTGAACAAAATTTAGCGCAAAACAATAGTTACATGGTTGAAATGTTCAATTTTTTTTTATAAAAATCAACTCTTAATGGCAGTGGGGTAAATCTTTGAGTTGATGCTATAATTGTTTGTGCTACCTTCTGATATTGTATCACTGCAACACCCCATCCAAAATCTGCTTACAGCCCCCCTTCAAAATCAAATGATCCCGCATAGCTATAGCACCTCTCTTGCACTTTTGTTCTTGCTTTGTATAAAAAAGTTAACCCGGATACTATGTTTGGAACACTTGTTCTCGCTTTGTATAAAAAAGTTAACCCGGATACTATGTTTGGAACAGCTTATAAGCCGGTCTGAATCTACTTAGACCATCAATGTGGGACTAATTCTATCCGAACACAACACACGGGCTGCAACTGGCCGAAATTAGAATACTAATGGACCGGAGTATTACAACCATTTTGTGGCCCTGGTTTCGTTCTACGGTTACTCGGTTTTGGAGTTTTTTCGTTTGGCCCATCAACATGGATTACTTCAATTCGGGTAATACAACCTGATATCACATCATCCTTTTTACCTGCGCGGTCGATGCCACATTCTAATTTTACTATTTGAAAGGGCCACATGCGTAATAAAAAACATGTTCGACGCCTATCATCATAGCAGATTCAAGCAATGATGATGCAAAATATGCTCATGGAGGCAGAACTAACAAACATACTGTGGTTTTCGAAAACCATAACACCCAAGTAGGACCTTAGCCACTTCATCATGTTCCTGTGAAGACAAATGGTACCTCCTATATCTGTTGTATGTATGGTTGCTTGCTAGGGAGAATGGAGAGCAATTCTTTTTTTTTTTTTTGTGGTGGTGGTGTGGGTGAATGTGTTTGGGGCGCATCTCATACATGGGAGGGCTTTAGGCACCATTGATCCTCTTTAAGATGTACCCCTAGATTATTGATATGATCACGAAGATCATGACATATGGAGCAATTTGGGGGACCAAAACCAGATCAGCATGCCTTTGGGTCCAATGCGAATATCTCCTCTTGCACCTCCACTGCTATTCTCATTTGAGGAAATTCTATCACGTTTCCTGATTCTGATCAAGCTCGCGTCTGTCAAGGTGTGACCATACTACACCGAGCATGTTCTTCTCATGTTCCAAGGTACGCATGATGTAGATTCTCGTGAAATTAAATGACTACCTCCTCAAGGAGAAGTCTCTCACCGGCATGAATGCTTCCATAGGCATGCCCTGGTTACTGAACCTTGGCTGGTCTCAGCCAGACCACCAGAGCGCAATAGAATACTGTAGCAACACTTTTTACCACTCGTCCATCCAGTGATCCAGAGTGATTTCTCTTGGTGGTGTTTAACAAAATTTGCCATATGCATCCACATGGTGCTTATTTGTGATCTGATATTAGCGTCTCCATCTGCATCTAGCTACGATAATAGGAGTACCATCTCCATAACAGTTTACTGTAGACGCTTTGATCAACCAATCAATCAATTAATGTACAACAAGATACGTGCAAAAGTAATGTTGCACTATCCATGTCTAAGAAGCTACATCTTGTTGACCAAAAGCACTAAAAGTAATTACTAAAAACTAGGGACAATAAAATTCATTCATACTGAAAGGTACGAAGCACAAGATCCTATCAAAATGGAGCGGACCATTTTCAGTTCACAGATGAATATTATCAATGGTCTGAAGATCCTCAAAATGGAGTGGCACATTTTTAGTTCACAGATGAATGTAAGCAACTGTCTGAAATCAATCCGTGACTATGTCCATCTTCAATTGCTTATCAATCATGATTGATCTATATATGGAGTCAAGAAGTTACTACTCAAGAACGATTATCTAACTCTGTTGTCAAAAGGAGGTGGGACATTCAAAAGCTGGCATTAATATTATACGAGAAAATTTGTGTTGATCATTTGAATGAAATTTTTTCAGAATTTGTGTTGGATTTCTAATTAAATTTTCCTTTTTCACCTAACTTTGCAGAATTTCAAATATAGTTAAATGCTTGACCCTCTGATGCTTTTGCGGTTTCTTCCATGTTACAACTCAGTGTAATTCCATTCTAGTAAACCATTTTTCCCCTGATAATTTTACCAATCTAATGTAAATTCAAAGAAATATGAGGGGAATTCAAAATTAAAATTTAAAAGTGACACGCAGCACAAACAATCGTGTATCTGGCCGCTCTCTGGATCACAATATTTGACGTCAAAAAATAAATCAAATAGTTTATTATTGTCAACAAACGAATCAACGAATCAAACGATTTACATGAACCGGCGATCAACACACGAGGTCAGCTAGTGAATTAGTCCGATATCCTGCGCTTCTTGATCGGCAGCGGACTCTGCACCTCCTCCTCCTCGACCCATCTCCTCATCCCGGCGTTCTCCGGCAGAGGCATCAGGTTGAGGTCGAAGTTCCTGACGGTGAAGCCTGACGACCCCGTCCCGGAACCGGACGCCGACGCGGACAGGGAGACGGACACCGACGAGCCGTCCCAGTAGTGGCAGCGCTTGTGCCCGCCGAGCGCCTGGCCCGTGGCGAATCCCCTCCGGCAGATGGTGCACCGGTGCGGCCCGCCGGCAGCGGGCCCTCCCGAGGACGTCGTCTCCTCGGAGTCCGCCGTGGAGGCCGCCGCCCGCGCCGCGGCGGCCGCGGCGTACCGCTGCTCGGTGGGCGGCTTACGGTGGCTGGACTTGTGGCCGCCGAGCGCCTGGTACGACGCGAACGCCTTCCCGCAGACCGCGCACCGGAACCGGAGCTCCTCCTGCGCCACCGGCGAGGGCGGCTCCGCGGCGAGCGGCAGCGGGCACCACTTCTCCGCGTGCCGCCCGAACCCGGCCGCCTTGAGGCCGGTCCCCCGCGTGCCGGCGAGCGCGGCGAGGCAGATGGCAATGTAGTCCTCCTTGTTGAGCCCCGGCGCCGGCAGGGCCAGGGAGAGCGCGGTCGGGTCGAGAAGAGCCTCGAAGCCGGCGGCCATGGCTGATAGGTGATAGCCGAAGAAAACTCTTGTCGTGGCGGTGGCGGTGGCGGCGGTGGACTTTTAGGTCAGAGACTCTTACGAAGGCACGCGGTGGCAGCTGGAGATGGAAGAGTGGGCGGTGGCTGGTGCGTATATATAGGGGCATGCAGGGGGAGGAGGGACATGTTTGGTGGAGCAAGTGAGGAGGGGACTGCTTGCTTATCGGTGGAGTCAAACATGCGCGCGGTGGCCGTTGCTGCGTTGGTTCGCGGGGCAGCCAAGTTGCGAATAGGATACTCAGGTAAAGGTAGCTCAGCGGCCGGCGAGCGGCGGCGACTCGCGGTTGGGTAGCGGGTCGCCACCTGCGCGGGTGGGATGGCAAAGCGTTCGGCATGTGTGTGCAGGGTGGGGCCCCGCGGGCGGGCGCCACTCGAAGCCAAGTACTTAGGCGGCGTGTGTACACTGGAATGGGCGCCGCTCTCTTTTTCAACAAGGGAAGCTGGGGAAGGGAGAAGAGAAGTGCACTGGATTTGGTCAAGACCAACGACCCTGTAGTCGCATGGAACGCATCGTGCACGTGTTGATTGAGCTGTTCATGCGTGGAGCCAGCTGCGACTGGGTGTGCAGCCCCGGCCCACAGGGTACACTAGCTCGACGTACGTGGAGCCCCACATCTACAGACCTCCAGTTTTGAAATTCGCAGCTTGGGTTAGATTGAACTTTTGGCTAGAAAATCGTGTGGTGTTTAGGGCGGCTCTGGCGTCTCCTGGTTTTTATTGCACCGTCACTGTGACAATGGTTGTAGTTTCAATGTAAGTTAACTATACCCTTAAAAAAAAACAATAAGTTAACTATACTGTAGTAGCTAATATCCACTTCTCCAAAGGACTTGGTCATCGGATAGTCTGGAGGGTTTTTTGTCACTATTAACTGTACCTTATTTCTTAGTAACGTCATCACAATATAGGTGAACGGTTGTGATACTTGATGGAATATACATACTGTTATATATCTATGAAAAAAAACTTATATAGTGGCTTCTTTTGAAGCCTCCACGCGAAGCCACCTAAGATTCTAAGTGGACACTCTAAAAAAATAGAAAAATTCTAAAAATTTTCATAAAAATCAGAAACATCCGGTCATCAATCCAACAACTATAATCATAATAGCCATTGGATCTGTTATTTTTTTCTAATAAATAATCCACCTCTGCCAGTATGAAAATGGCTAAAGTAACCTCTAAACATATATCTAGTTATCCACCTCTGCCATTAAAAAAAAAGTCTAAAGTAGCCCCCTAATCTTCATGCAAATTACCCACATATGCTATTATAAAAATAATATCAAATAACTCTCTAAGTTTGTATATAAATTATCTAATTATGTTATTATTAAAAGTTAAAGTAACTTCTAAATCTGAATCTAAGTTATATAATTATAATAAATCTTAAAGTGCACCAATATAAAATTCTAAATTATTATTTCTATCATTATTAATATATTATTTATGTTATTGCTTATATAAAAATACTACCTATGATGCGTGTTCTCTGAATACCTATATTGTTCGTACAGATGGTTCAATTATATATATATCAAATACATATGGATGTATGATATAAAGTGAAAACTATTATTACTAACTAAACATATTACAACTTGTACATTAGCATATTAGAATATTTAATAGATGAAAGAGAGCATATGATATATAATTATAATTATTAGCTATAAATTTTATTTTTATATTAATTCTAAT